>NC_074668.1:64483145-64573145 GCF_029448725.1 Salvelinus fontinalis
CTAGAAAGTAAGAGATGGAGAGAAGTGAAGGGAGAGAGGGAGGTGGGTGAAAGGGAGAGAAAGAGAGATATTGTGAGGGAGAGGTTGAGGGAAAGATAAGGAGAGAAGAGGGTAGAGAAAGGAGAAAGAGATGAGAGAGAGGTTCACCTTGATAGATAGCATGATCCTCCACTGCAGAGGACGAGTTGCCTTTCAACGCAATGAAACTCCAGGAATGACTGAGGAGAGACGGATGGAGGGAGGGAGAGAAGAGGTGGAGAGACAGAAAGTGGAGAGAGGGGGGAAGAAATAGGGAGATTGAAAGTGTGAGGATGCAAGAGGACAAGGATAGATGGAAAGTAAAGAAAAATAGGGAGGAGGGGGGGGGGATATATTGGCATTAGAGACACACAGACATGCACACACACACACACACACACACACACACACACACACACACACACACACACACACACACACACACACACACACACACACACACACACACACACACCACACACACACCACACACACACCACACACACACACCACACACACACACACACAGTTCCAGCCAGCCCTGGTAATGATGTTGACATAAGGAGTGACGGGCTGTCGGAAAAACCCAGGGGCAGGATGGGTAATTACAGTAGCAATCCCATCATGCCTCACTCTTGTGAGGACACAGTGACACGAGTGTCAGGGGAGAGATGTGCGTGTGTGTTTGTGTGTGCGTGTGGCATGCTAGGTGTCTGAAGAGAGTCTGTGTGATATTCACACCAGGACATTCCAACTACATTCTGCATTAGGATTCTACCAGGAACAGTCAGAGAACTGACATTAGAACAAAAGCCATCCTCAACGTTCTAGCTGGTCATTTAGAAAAAGGAAAAGGTGTCCGTTCCAAGCCACTGAAACAAACTAAGCGACTTGGTGTACAGAGGGAAGAGGAGAGGGCCTACCACCGAGCCTTGGGGGACATCAGTAGTGAGCAGTTCCCAGCCACTGAAACAAACTGAGTGACTTGGTGTACAGAGGGAAGAGGAGAGGGCCTACCACCGAGCCTTGGGGGACATCAGTAGTGAGCAGTTCCATGTTGCTGTCTTGTAGCTTTGCTACCTATAATGCATGTGTAGCACATGGGGATGCGTGAAACTTACTCCTCAGCCTGAAGTGTCCCCACTTGCGCCAGCGAATAGCTAGCTTTTCACATGGCGCCGACTAGTATGACACTTCAGGAGGGTGGTCACGTGTGCTAGCAATGCAGAGGTCCCGAGTTTGCGCCAGGTATGGGCCGAATCAGGAGGAAGTACTCGCTAATCAAGCAGCGTGACGTCCTTTACACTAGCTAGCCATCATGTTCTCATTTAACAGCAATGTTACCGGAGACAAGCAAAATTATGTGACGTTTTATATAGATCAGCATGCCAGATATGTCTCTAAATGTGTATACAATAAGACATTATATCAACAAATATTGGCTTTCATGACATGTAAGAGCAATACACACACACACACCATCCCCCACTCATAAATACCATCGTGACTTTGGTAAACATATGTAAATTGCATTCATGGAGGATGGATTGCAGAGATCTTTTTGTTACCAAAATGATTGCCATATTAAAATGTTCTCTGGCACACCGCGAATAATACATTCCTTATTCTGCTTTAACACTGTTTGGCAGGAACTGTCAGGAAAGATAGGCAACAAGAGACTAAGTACATTCTCCTCCTTCATCGCTCTTTCTCTCTCTCTTCTCATTTGAAGACGTGGGGTGGAGATATTTCTGTGGGAATACTTGTAAACTTTGGTTCTCTGGTTGTTGGAGAAAATTAGCTGTAGACAAACACACACACACACACACATACGCACTGACACACACACACTTTTATAATTTGGACACTAACAGCCTAACTGCACTGGCGTTGCTGCAAAGCTTCTCATTCTCTGTGGTATTAAACTCATGTTGCCTTGCAGGTTGTATTTGGTCTTTAAATGTATTATATTTCCTCACCATCAAAATGTGCAAAAAAAGTCCTCTATCCATTGTTTTGGAATTGTTTATGTTCCCTGGCTGTCTAGCTTTCATTTGGATGACTGTTTTCAAACTGGACAGAGTGAAGAGACTATAGATGACTGTTATCAAGCTGGACAGAGTGAAGAGACTATAGATGCCTGTTATCAAGCTGGACAGAGTGTAGAGACTATAGATGACTGTTATCAAGCTGGACAGAGTGAAGAGACTATAGATGATTGTTATCAAACTGGACTGAGTGAAGAGACTATAGATGACTGTTATCAAGCTGGACAGAGTGAAGAGACTATAGATGACTGTTATCAAGTTGGACAGAGTGAAGAGACTATAGATGACTGTTATCAAGTTGGACAGAGTGAAGAGACTATAGATGACTGTTATCAAGTTGGACAGAGTGAAGAGACTATAGATGACTGTTATTAATCTGGACAGAGTGAAGAGACAATAGATGACTGTTATCAAGCTGGACAGAGTGAAGAGACTGTAGATGACTGTTATCTAGCTGGACAGAGTGAAGAGACTATAGATGACTGTTATTGAGCTGGACAGAGTGAAGAGACTATAGATGACTGTTATCAAGCTGGACAGAGTGAAGAGACTATAGATGACTTATTAAGCTGGACAGAGTGTAGAGACTGTAGATGACTGTTATCAAGCTGGACAGAGTGAAGAGACTATAGATGACTGTTATCAAGCTGGACAGAGTGAAGAGACTATAGATGACTTATTAAGCTGGACAGAGTGTAGAGACTATAGATGACTGTTATCAAGCTGGACAGAGTGAAGAGACTATAGATGACTGTTATCAAGCTGGACAGAGTGAAGAGACTATAGATGACTTATTAAGCTGGACAGAGTGTAGAGACTGTAGATGACTGTTATCTAGCTGGACAGAGTGAAGAGACTATAGATGACTGTTATCAAGTTGGACAGAGTGAAGAGACTATAGATGACTGTTTTCAAACTGGACAGAGTGCAGAGACTTTAGATGATTGTTATCAAGCTGGACAGAGTGAAGAGACTATAGATGACTGTTATCAAGCTGGACAGAGTGAAGAGACTATAGATGACTGTTATTAAGCTGGACAGAGTGAAGAGACTATAGATGACTGTTTTCAAGCTGGACAGAGTGAAGAGACTATAGATGACTGTTAATAAGCTGGACAGAGTGAAGAGACTATAGATGACTGTTATCAAACTGGACAGAGTGAAGAGACTATAGATGACTGTTTTCAAACTGGACAGAGTGAAGAGACTATAGATGACTGTTATCAAGCTGGACAGAGTGAAGAGACTATAGATGCCTGTTATCAAGCTGGACAGAGTGTAGAGACTATAGATGACTGTTATCAAGCTGGACAGAGTGAGGAGACTATAGATGACTGTTATCAAGCTGGACAGAGTGAAGAGACTATAGATGACTGTTATCAAACTGGACAGAGTGAAGAGACTATAGATGACTGTTTTCAAACTGGACAGAGTGAAGAGACTATAGATGACTGTTATCAAGCTGGACAGAGTGAAGAGACTATAGATGACTGTTATCAAGCTGGACAGAGTGAAGAGACTATAGATGACTTATTAAGCTGGACAGAGTGTAGAGACTATAGATGACTGTTATCAAGCTGGACAGAGTGAAGAGACTATAGATGACTGTTATCAAGCTGGACAGAGTGAAGAGACTATAGATGACTTATTAAGCTGGACAGAGTGTAGAGACTGTAGATGACTGTTATCAAGCTGGACAGAGTGAAGAGACTGTAGATGACTGTTATCAAACTGGACAGAGTGAAGAGACAATAGATGACTGTTGTCAAGCTGGACAGAGTGAAGAGACTATAGATGACTGTTATCAAGCTGGACAGAGTGTAGAGACTATAGATGACTGTTATCAAGCTGGACAGAGTGAAGAGACTATAGATGACTGTTATCAAGCTGGACAGAGTGAAGAGACTATAGATGACTGTTATCAAGCTGGACAGAGTGTAGAGACTATAGATGACTGTTATTAATCTGGACAGAGTGAAGAGACAATAGATGACTGTTATCAAGCTGGACAGAGTGAAGAGACTGTAGATGACTGTTATCTAGCTGGACAGAGTGAAGAGACTATAGATGACTGTTTTCAAACTGGACAGAGTGCAGAGACTTTAGATGATTGTTATCAAGCTGGACAGAGTGAAGAGACTATAGATGACTGTTATCAAGCTGGACAGAGTGAAGAGACTATAGATGACTGTTTTCAAGCTGGACAGAGTGAAGAGACCATAGATGACTGTTATCAAGCTGGACAGAGTGAAGAGACTATAGATGACTGTTTTCAAGCTGGACAGAGTGAAGAGACCATAGATGACTGTTAATAAGCTGGACAGAGTGAAGAGACTATAGATGACTGTTATCAAACTGGACAGAGTGAAGAGACTATAGATGACTGTTATCAAGCTGGACAGAGTGTAGAGACTATAGATGACTGTTATCAAACTGGACAGAGTGTAGAGACTATAGATGACTGTTATCAAGCTGGACAGAGTGAAGAGACTATAGATGACTGTTTTCAAACTGGACAGAGTGAAGAGACTATAGATGACTGTTATCAAGCTGGACAGAGTGAAGAGACTATAGATGCCTGTTATCAAGCTGGACAGAGTGTAGAGACTATAGATGACTGTTATCAAGCTGGACAGAGTGTAGAGACTATAGATGACTGTTATCAAGCTGGACAGAGTGAAGAGACTATAGATGACTGTTATCAAGCTGGACAGAGTGAGGAGACTATAGATGACTGTTATCAAGCTGGACAGAGTGAAGAGACTATAGATGACTGTTATCAAACTGGACAGAGTGAAGAGACTATAAATGACTGTTTTCAAACTGGACAGAGTGCAGAGACTTTAGATGATTGTTATCAAGCTGGACAGAGTGAAGAGACTATAGATGACTGTTATCAAGTTGGACAGAGTGAAGAGACTATAGATGACTGTTATTAATCTGGACAGAGTGAAGAGACAATAGATGACTATTATCAAGCTGGACAAAGTGAAGAGACTATAGATGACTGTTATCAAGTTGGACAGAGTGAAGAGACTATAGATGACTGTTATTAATCTGGACAGAGTGAAGAGACAATAGATGACTGTTATCAAGCTGGACAGAGTGAAGAGACTATAGATGACTGTTATCAAGCTGGACAGAGTGAAGAGACTATAGATGACTGTTATTAATCTGGACAGAGTGAAGAGACAATAGATGTAGGTCATTTCTATACATGTTGTATTTTTTTACATTTCATTGTTGATTCAGATTGTTATTTCTCTAAACCACCGCAGGATGGATTTAATGGGTATGTTTGACACACCTGCTCTAAGCCATGGTAAACCCTCCTGACCACACACGTGCATGCACACAACCGCGCACGCACGCACGCACGCACGGACACACACACACACACAGACACACACAGATTCTTCGAACCCCATTATGACAGCCATTGTAGGATATTCCAATATACTGGTGGTTGAGTTGAGTTCTACTGTTTGGAAGGAAGGAATGCAATAAGTCTGAATATATGATTAGCTCACTTAAATGCTACTCACTAACCCTCAGTTTAAGAGTTTTTTTTTATCCAGGCCCTGAATCCAGCTGTATTAGGTTTTCTTATCATGGCTCAATTTACTTTCAATTTTCCATGCATTCCTGAGATACTTTAACACAGTGAGAGAGAGAGCGAGAGCGAGAGAGAGAGAGAGAGACTTGCTAGCATATGTATTTTCCTTTTATTTCTTCTCCGCCCTGCTTTCGCTAAGCAGTCCTGTGCCAGGAGAGATAAAGACACTGCACAAACAAAAATGTGTAGATTTCTGGTGGCTAGACCAGGGAGAGGGAGAGAAAGTAAGAGGGAGAATAAGAGAGACGGCTGTTTGTCAGCAGCCTATAAATCAGTGTGATGTTATGCTATGCTACGTCACTATGCTAGGTCAGCCAGCACAGCACTGCCTGACAAACAGGTCAGCAGAGGAGTCATCTGCTAGCGCTACGCTAGGAGGCTATGCTAGGTCAGCCAGCGCAGCACTGCCTGACAAACAGGTCAGGAGAGGAGTCATCTGCTAGCGCTACGTTAGGAGGCTATGCTAGGTCAGCCAGCGCAGCACTGCCTGACAAGCAGGTCAGGAGAGGAGTCATCTGCTAGCGCTACGCTAGGAGGCTATGCTAGGTCGGTACGCTCGGTGGCAACGCTAGGTGGTTATGCTAGGTGGCTACTCTAGTGCTATTGTGCTCTAGCGGAGCACATCCATTCGGATGTGGAGGGATAGAAAGATAGAGGGAAAGGTAGAGAGAGGTAGAGGGAGGTGGAGAGAGGTAAAGAGATGTGGATAGAGGTAGTGAGATATAGGGAGGTAGAGAGAGGTAGACAGAGAGAGGGGGGGTAGAGAGAGAGAGAGGTGGAAGTAGAAGTAGAGAGAGAGAGGGGGGAGGTAGGGAGAGGTGGAAGTAGAGGTAGAGAGAGGTGGAAGTAGAGGTAGAGAGAGAGAGGGGAGGGTAGAGAGAGGTAGGGAGAGGTGGAAGTAGAGGTAGAGAGAGAGAGAGGGAGGGGAGAGGTAGGGAGAGGTGGAAGTAGAGGTAGAGAGAGAGAGGGGAGGGTAGAGAGAGGTAGGGAGAGGTGGAAGTAGAGGTAGAGAGAGAGAGGGGGAGGGTAGAGAAAGGTAGGGAGAGGTGGAAGTAGAGGTAGAGAGAGAGAGGGGGAGGGTAGAGAAAGGTAGGGAGAGGTGGAAGTAGAGGTAGAGAGAGAGAGAGGGAGGGGAGAGGTAGGGAGAGGTGGAAGTAGAGGTAGAGAGAGAGAGGGGGAGGGTAGAGAAAGGTAGGGAGAGGTGGAAGTAGAGGTAGAGAGAGAGAGAGGGAGGGGAGAGGTAGGGAGAGGTGGAAGTAGAGGTAGAGAGAGGTGGAAGTAGAGGTAGAGAGAGGTGGAAGTAGAGGTAGAGAGAGAGAGGGGGGAGAGGTGGGAGTAGAGGTAGAGAGAGAGAGAGAGAGAGAGAGAGAGAGAGAGAGAGAGAGAGGGGGGGGGGTAGAGAGAGAGAGGTAGGGAGAGGTGGAAGTAGAGGTAGAGAGAGAGGTGAGAGGGAGGTTGAACCATCCAGGCAAGGAGAGAAGAAGAAATAATCCACTAATGCTAAGCTAGGTGGCTACGCTAGCACTATCATGCTCTGCACGCACTACCCCAGGGAAACTATAGAGAGAGGATTAAGAGAAATGTATTTCTCCTGTGGCTCAGGACTCAACTCACAACACACCAAGTCAGGGCCACCAAGTCAGGTTGGCTTCAAGGTGTCTTAACCCTCGGCTGTGGCTATAGATTAGAAGTAAGACATTCAATGGTAAAGCTACAAAAAGTGATTTACCATTTAGCATACAACTTAGTATCTACTTTAAACAATTACCAGCAGAACAGACTACTCTAACATTCCATCTGTCCATGTCCTTTGATTTCAAGTCCCTTCCAGCCCTGGCAGTTGCCGCAAAGACAGTTGGTTCAGACCAAGCAGCTGTAGAAATGGTTGGCTACAGATGGATCACAATGCATAAAAGGATTTTGGGAAACCCGTGGGTTAGAGGTCAGGGGTCAAGGAGTGTCTGCTGCCCAGTTTAGTAAGAGTCTTCCAAAAAAATAATCTAATACTAATATCAATCATCATAATGATATACATGTACAGTATAATATAGGTTTCAAAATTCCCTGGTTGGAGGACAGGGGTCAAGGAACCTACCGGAAGCCCAGGCGGTGGAAGTCTTTACTCCCCAGCTTGGTGAGGATCTTCCTGGCCGAGTCCTCTAGGTTGTTAGACCCCTCGTCGTTGACCACCATGGCCAGAATCATCCCATTGTCTACCACATCTACATACTGGGCCAAGCGACGACTCTCTTCTTTACTGCGGTATGTGTCAAACCTGGGTAGCGGAGTGGGAGGGAGAGATTAATGGTTAGCCTATATCAGTGTTTCCCAATTCCGGTCCTCCAGTACCCCGAATGGCACACATTTGTGTTGTGTCGGACAAAAACACCCGATTCAACTTGTCAAGGGCTTGATGATTAGTTGACAAGTAGCATCAGGCGTGCTTGTACGGGTCCACAATATAAATATGTACTGTTGGCGCTACTAGAGGAGCGGAGATGGGAAACACTGAGCTATATCATAGCTACATAACAGAGCACAAAAAAAGACCTTCATACAATCACTCCAACAAACGTCTTCTTCTGAAGGTTGATCTATGGTGGATCTTCTGATACCAACAAATATCAATGAATGAATTGCACACAGCCCCAATACAGTCCCATGGGAGCTTACTGTAAGATCTTGAGGGTGAGGTCTCAATTTGGTTGTGTGAGGAAATTGAGGTCAATGGTAATTGATATCAAACCAATAGTAAATACATTTGTCAAACGGGGTTTTAATTTCTCAATGGGGTTCAGTTTCTGACGCAATACTCAAGACTTGCCTTCTCTTGGAAGCAAAGTTTGTTTTGTTTAATTGCTTTTTAATTATTGTTTACCAGTACTCTGATGGCATATTAAATGTTTTTCTAACTACAGTACGTATTAAATGTTTTCTGACATTCCTTATTCAATCAGAGATGTTGAACGATGGGATAGGGAGAACATTATAAATCTAATAGATAGTTAATACCAACAGGAGTGTGTTTGCTATTCTCCCTCCTTTCTAGTGTCATATTATAACTGTCACACCCTGATCTGTTTCACCTGTCTCTGTGCTTGTCTCCACCCCCTCTAGGTGTCACCTATCTTTGCCATTATCCCCAGTGTATTTATATCTGTGTTCTCTGTTTGTCTGTTGCCAGTTCGTCTTGTCTTGTCAGGTCTTACCAGCATGTTTTTCCATCTTCCTGCTTTCTCAAGTTTCTGTTTCCTAGTTTCCCTGGTTCTGGCCATTCTGCCTGCCCTGACCCCGAGCCTGCTTGCTGTTCTGTACCTGCCTGACTCTGACCCAATTACGGACCTCTGCCTGCCCTGACCCCGAGCCTGCTTGCTGTTCTGTACCTGCCTGACTCTGACCCGATCACGGACCTCTGCCTGCCCTGACCCCGAGCCTGCCTGCCGTTCTGTACCTGCCTGACTCTGACCCGATTACGGACCTCTGCCTGCCCTGACCCCGAGCCTGCCTGCCATTCTGTACCTGCCTGACTCTGCCCTGGATCACGGACCTCTGCCTGCCCTTGACCAGTCTTTTGCCTGCCACCTGTTTGAGTCAATAAACATCTGTGATTCTAGCTGTCTGCATCTGGGTCTTATCCTGAATTCTGATAATAACAATATCTGTCATGACTTAAAGATAGAATCTGCATTAGGGGAAACAGCTCCGCATTTCGCTGTCCGCAGTCCGCTCCAGCACTTTTGAAATATTTTTTTTGTGTGGACTAAACGGAGGTGAGGTGTGTTGAGCAGAGTTGTCAAAACTAAAAACAGCAGTACATATTGTGCTATTCGCTTCCCCCTGCAATGATGTCAGAGTGAGAAAGAAATCTGTTTGTTGTCTGCAGTAACTTTGTTGTAATATTCCAAATGGACAAGGCAGTTTCACTATGAAGGATTCCAGCTTTAAAGAGACAACAATTCCTCCAGTGTTGTTTTTTATTAACATGTTTGCTTATCGCAGCCGTTCTGTTACAACAGGGGTGTTGAAGTAATGTATTTTCAGTGATTGTTAGCAGGCTAATGTTGCTACTGTTAAGCAAAGTGAAATAAAGTTAAGATGTAAAACATAGTAAAGGTGAAAGGGACAAAATTCCAGTAACTTTCCAGAAGTCCCCAGGTTTTCCAGAAATCCCAGTTGGAACATTTCTGGAATAAGACGGTAATACGCAGGACATCCTTCCAACCAACATTTCTGGAAAACCTGGGAACTTTTGAAAAATGTACCAGAATTGTGCAAGCCTAAAGGTGAAATAAAAACATGATAACATATAAAATACCTATCATTGTGGAGCACTTCTCCAGTCTTGGCGTCAATGACGTGAACTATGATACCCCGGTTGCCCCAGCCCCTCTCGAACAGGTAGCTGTTGTCCTCGCTCTCCCCTGGGTGCAGAGTCTTGTTGAGAAAGGTCCACGACAGCTTCTTCTCCCCATGGATCTCCAGTGTCCCTCCTGTCCCCACACCAATGTACTTACGGCCAAAGTAACTGTGCTCTGTGTCTGTGTCGTCAGACCTGGAGAAGAGTCAATGATTGATCAACCAATGAATCAAGAATATGGGCTAGAGGGTTACACGATAGGGGATAAGGGGATATAGGCTAGGAGATACTAGATAAAGACTAAAGACTAGGAGATAGAGGCAGGGGCTAGGAGATAGAGGCTAGGAAATAGAGACTATGAGACAGAGGCTAGGAGATAGAGGCTAGGGGCTAATAGATAGAGGCTAGGGGCTAGGAGATAGAGGCTAGGAGATAGAGAGTAGGGGCTAATAGATAGAGGCTAGGAGATAGAGGCTAGGTGCTAGGAGATAGAGGCTAGAGGATAATAGATAGAGGCTAGGAGATAATAGATAGAGGCTAGGAGATAGAGAATAGGGGCTAAGAGACAGAGTCTAGGGGCTAGGGGATATAGGTTAGGAGATACTAGATAAAGACTAAAGACTAGGAGATATAGGCTAGGGGCTAGGAGATAGAGGCTAGGAGATAGAGACTATGAGACAGAGGCTAGGAGATAGAGGCTAGGGGCTAGGAGATAGAGGCTAGGGGCTAGGAGATAGGCTAGGAGATAGAGAGTAGGGGCTAATAGATAGAGGCTAGGGGCTAGGAGATAGAGGCTAGGTGCTAGGAGATAGAGGCTAGGGGATAATAGATAGAGGCTAGGAGATAGAGAATAGGGGCTAAGAGACAGAGGCTAGGGGCCAGGAGACAGAGGCTAGGAGATACAGGCTAGAGGCTAGGAGATAGAGGCTAGGAGATAGAGGCTAGGGGCTAGGAGATAAGGGCTAGGAGATAAGAGTATAGAGGCTAGACAATAGAGGGTAGGAGCTAGGACAAAGAGGCTTGAGCCTAGGAGAAAGAGAATAGAGTCTAGAGGCTACCAAATAGGTTGAGGGCTGAAGGCTATGAGATCTGGTCTGGGTTCAAAACCCACCTTCCAAATAAGGAGATGGTAAGGTTGCCCTTATACGGGCAGTCAGGACTTCCTATGTGCAGCTGTCCTCTGTTGCCGATCAGAATGTGTTTGGTACGCAGTAGGATGGGACGATACGAGTCTGCTATCACTAACTTTCCTAGAGAGAGAGAGAGAGAGAGAGAGAGAGAGAGAGAGAGAGCGAGATCTTTACTGATGAGATCTCCTGACAGGTATTTCATGCCCTGGGGCCTGACACATCACATCTCCCTTCCTTTTATGGCACTGAGCTGTGGCTCACACAGACACAGACACAGACACAGACACACAGACACACAGACACAGACACAGACACAGACACAGACACACAGACACACAGACACACAGACACAGACACAGACACACACACAGGGGGGGGGGAAACTCAAACACCCTTTATGAGGGCTGCATTTCACGATAACGTCCATCTGACAGAGGTTATATAGTCCTGTAGTGAAGTGGATGAGAGATGGGGACTTTGATTTGACTGTGTGTTAGAGGTTATCAGGACACACAGTATCAGGTTCCTAACTCACACATACACATGTAACCAGTGTAAAATGGCTACACTGTTACATTGATGATGTTGACTCAGATCACTGGTTGCTGTGGAGAAGGAGAAGGTCAAAGGGGGTGAGTGTAACCCATGTGAAATGGCTAGCTAGTTAGCGGTCTGCACTAGCGGCATTTCAATCGGTGACGTAACTCGCTCTGAGACCTTGAAGTAGTTGTTTCATTTGCTCTGCAAGGGCCGCGGCTTTTGTGGAGCGATAGGTAACGATGCTTCGAGGGTGATTGTTGTCGATGAGTGCAGAGAATCCCTGGTTCGAGCCCAGTTTGGGACGGAAGCAAGACTGTTACACACACACACACACAATTGATGGATAAAGTACACTTGGGTGACAGTTTAACAATATGATCGCAGACACACACACACAGACGTACCTCCGTTGAGGATCTCTATGGAGTGGACAGTAGCTGAAGAGGTGAGGATGACCTTTCTGCCGTAACCAATGGTAACATGGTGGGCTTCACTGTGGCCGGGGGTCCATGGCTGCAGGCCGGGCTCCCTGTCTGGACACACTGTTTGATAGACCAATAGGGTTAACGTCATGACACACACTGAGTACTGATGTTCTGATCTGGCCCATAGTTTCCAACAACAAACACTATGCCAACATCCTATAATTCATTCATCAGTCAATGTCATTGATTGGACGGACACCAAACGGGCCGGCCAACCAGATTTTCCCCTGGGCTAATACAGATTGATTAATAGGTTCCGATCGACTGGTTTTCTCCATGAAAGAACCCAGCTGAGAAACCATCGGACACAGCAGTTTAGGACACAGCAATTTAGGTCTTGGAACTAGATCTGTCTGGGCTTTAGCCAAATCCTTTGTCATTCTCATGTCGTGTCTGACTCAAGGAGTTGGCTAAAGAACTAACTGTTACAGCAACAATGGGTTAGACAGCTAGTAGAATAGCTCTGGGGAGGCTGGAGGTTGAGAGAGAGAGAAAGAACAGTTCAGAAAGAGAGAGAGAAATAGAGAGAGGGAGAGAGAGAGAAAAGAGAGGAACATAGGAGAGAGAAAGAGAGAAAGAGAGAGAGAAATAGAAAGAGAGCGAGAGGAAAGAAAGGAATAGAAAGAGATGGAGAGAGAGAGGAAAGAGAGGAACAGAAAGGAACAGAGAGAAAGAGAGAGAGATTTGAAATGTCTGTGAAATGTCCTTATTCTTTTAGCACTTTTGTGATTGTAGTGTTTACTGTTAATAAACAAAAGTGAAATAAACAATAAAAATTATCTACAGTACTTCACTTGCTTTGGTAATGTTAACATATGTTTCCCATGGCAAAAAAAGCCTTTGAATTGAAATAGAGAGAGAGAGAAGGAGAGAGAGAGAAGGAGAGAGAGAAAAGGAGAGAGAGAAGGAGAGAGAGAGGAGAGAGAGAGAGAGAGAGAGCGAGAGAGAGCGAGAGAGAGCGAGAGAGAGCGAGAGAGAGCGAGAGAGAGCGAGAGAGAGCGAGAGAGAGAGAGCGAGAGAGAGCGAGAGAGAGCGAGAGAGAGCGAGAGAGAGCGAGAGAGAGCGAGAGAGAGCGAGAGCGAGAGCGAGAGCGAGAGCGAGAGCGAGAGCGAGAGAGAGAGAGAGAGAGAGAGAGAGAGAGAGAGAGAGAGAGAGTAAAGGGAAGTAGCTGGGGTCAACCAATAGGTTCAGAGTTCCTACTTCCTCTGTTCTCTGTGTGATCATGATGTGAAGGACAGTGGTCTGGCGATCTGCAACAGGCGTTGCACTACACTGGGCAATGACATCTGCACGCACACATACACACAGTATGCCACACAAACAAACTCAAATAAAACATGAACACAGGCAAAAACACAAACTTACGGAAGCCCTGAAGCCCAAGGCCAACAATAACAAGAAAACAAGTAGACACTTGGAATTATCTCGTCCGGACAACTTGGTAACTTGTTTGAACGACTTCAGCTCAAATGAAATGGGAAGCATTTTTTTAAAGCTTGTGAACGAGCTCATGCTGAAAATAGAATGCATATGAGTGAATGAAAGAAGCCAGCGAGTGTCAACGGCATCCAAATCAAATCAAATTGTATTGGTTACATACACGTGTTTAGCAGATGTTATTGATCACATACACATGGTTAGCAGATGTTATTGATCACATACACGTGGTTAGCAGATGTTATTGATCACATACACATGGTTAGCAGATGTTATTGGTCACAAACACATGGTTAGCAGATGTTAATGGTCACATACACATGGTTAGCAGATGTTATTGATCACATACACATGGTTAGCAGATGTTATTGATCACATACACATGGTTAGCAGATGTTATTGATCACATACACATGGTTAGCAGATGTTATTGATCACATACACATGGTTAGCAGATGTTATTGATCACATACACGTGGTTAGCAGATGTTATTGATCACATACACATGGTTAGCAGATGTTATTGATCACATACACATGGTTAGCAGATGTTATTGATCACATACACATGGTTAGCAGATGTTATTGATCACATACACGTGGTTAGCAGATGTTATTGATCACATACACGTGGTTAGCAGATGTTATTGGTCACATACACGTGTTTAGCAGATGTTATTGATCACATACACGTGTTTAGCAGATGTCATTGGTTACATACACGTGTTTAGCAGATGTTATTGATCACATACACATGGTTAGCAGATGTTATTGATCACATACACGTGTTTAGCAGATGTTATTGATCACATACACGTGTTTAGCAGATGTTATTGATCACATACACGTGTTTAGCAGATGTTATTGATCACATACACGTGTTTAGCAGATGTTATTGATCACATACACATGGTTAGCAGATGTTATTGATCACATACACGTGTTTAGCAGATGTTATTGATCACATACACGTGTTTAGCAGATGTTATTGATCACATACACGTGGTTAGCAGATGTTATTGTGGGTGCAGCAACATGCTTGTGTTTCTATCTCCGACAGTGCAGTAATATCTAACATTTTCACAACATATAATGTACCCAATACACACACATCTAAGTAAGGAACGGAATTAAGAATATATACATATATGGACGAGCGATGTCAGAGCGGAATGGACTAAGATACAGTAGAATAGTATAGAATACAGTATATACATATGAGATGAGTAATGCCAGATATGTAAACATTATTAAAGGGACTAAGATACAGTAGAATAGTATAGAAGACAGTATATACATATGAGATGAGTAATGCCAGATATGTAAACATTATTAAAGGGACTAAGATACAGTAGAATAGTATAGAATACAGTATATACATATGAGATGAGTAATGCCAGATATGTAAACATTATTAAAGGGACTAAGATACAGTAGAATAGTATAGAATACAGTATATACATATGAGATGAGTAATGCCAGATATGGAAACATTATCAAACAAGTATGGCGTCATAGTGCTTCAAAATAGAATGCAAGAGACTAGGGACTGTGTCTACGCGGAGCAAGGCTGGTAAAATGAGCAGGTAAATTACATTTGTAGAAAAGGAATTAAAAGGAATTGTTTTGATCTTCCCTATGCTAAGTAGACTAAAGATGTAGTTTCAAATGGATTGGGTTTATCACACATTATTCATCTACACACTGACACAACAAACCCACATACGTCCTCTCTCCACAACTCTCCCATCATTAACCACAGAGTATTTCCTGAGCATTCAGAGTGAACGGATAACAATATAATTCCCAAGGAAGTGAGGCTAAGTCTCGGCGTGCCTGGCAGCGGACATGTGGAAACGCTGACCTCAGCGCTTTTCAGACTCGTTTCATCAAAAAACACAGTGTACCCTGACTGAACTCTGTCTCAAATGACACACACATACTGCCACACACACACACACACAGACAGACAGCCACACACATACTGCCACACACACACAGACAGACAGCCACACACATACTGCCACACACACACAGACAGACAGCCACACACATACTGCCACACACACACACAGACAGACACATACACAAGTTCACTGCTTTTGAGCGGAGCCACATAGGGATAGCCACATAAATCTCTGGTCAAACATAGGCCATTATATTTAGGAGGTTTTGAATGCCAGGAACGATTTAGAAACAACGCCTGCAGGACCTTCAAATGGACTGGATGCAAGTTTTCAATAGGAAATTCTGTGTGTGTGTGTGTGTGTGTGTGTGTGTGTGTGTGTGTGTGTGTGTGTGTGTGTGTGTGTGTGTGTGTGTGTGTGTGTGTGTGTGTGTGTGTGTGTGTGTGTGTGTGTGTGTGTGTGTGTGTGTGTGTGTGTGTGTGTGTGTGTGTGTGTGTGTGTGTGTGTGTGTCTGTGTGTGTAATCCCAATACCAGTGTCAAGATAAAATTATACTTGATTTTCCATGGCCAAACATGAAAACATGAAGCACTTGTAAAATATTGTGTGTTATAGCTTGGAAAATAAACAAATGTGGCTCTGGATGACAACATAATGAAGTTAATTTCCAATTAGGACGGTTTCTGTCAAGAGTGGGCTCCCGAGTGGTGCATACTGTAAACAACAACAACACCCACAAAGCATACTGTAAACAACAACAAAACACCCCACAAAGCATACTGTAAACAACAACAAAACACCCCACAAAGCATACTGTAAACAACAACAAAACAACACCCCACAAAGCATACTCTAAACAACAACAAAACAACACCCCACAAAGCATACTGTAAACAACAACAACACCCCACAAAGCATACTGTAAACAACAACAAAACACCCCACAAAGCATACTGTAAACAACAACAAAACACCCCACAAAGCATACTGTAAACAACAACAAAACAACACCCCACAAAGCATACTCTAAACAACAACAAAACAACACCCCACAAAGCATACTGTAAACTACAACACCCCACAAAGCATACTGTAAACAACAACAACACCCACAAAGCATACTGTAAACAACAACAAAACACCCCACAAAGCATACTGTAAACAACAACAACACCCCACAAAGCATAAGGTAAACAACAACACCACCGCATAAAGCATAAGATAAACAACAACAACACCCCACAAAGCATACTGTAAACAACAACAACACCCCACAAAGCATACTGTAAACAACAACACCCCACAAAGCATACTGTAAACAACAACAAAACACCCCAAAAACATACTGTAAACAACAACAAAACACCCCACAAAGCATACTGTAAACAACAACAAAACACCCCAAAAAGCATACCGTAAACTACAACACCCCACAAAGCATACCGTAAACTACAACAACACCCACAAAGCATACCGTAAACTACAACAAAACACCCCACAAAGCATACCGTAAACTACAACACCCCACAAAGCATACCGTAAACTACAACACCCCACAAAGCATACCGTAAACTACAACACCCCACAAAGCATACTGTAAACTACAACACCCCACAAAGCATACCGTAAACTACAACAAAACACCCCACAAAGCATACTGTAAACAACAACACCCCACAAAGCATACCGTAAACTACAACACCCCACAAAGCATACCGTAAACTACAACACCCCACAAAGCATACCGTAAACTACAACACCCCACAAAGCATACTGTAAACTACAACACCCCACAAAGCATACCGTAAACTACAACAAAACACCCCACAAAGCATACTGTAAACAACAACAAAACAACACCCTACAAATCATATTGTAAACAACACAACAACATCCCACAAAGCATACTGTAGCTATTGCCTATTTCTGCCCTCAACCACTAGCTCTTATTCTGTGAATCCCTATGGAAAAGCAGATGAGATGATTCTTTGAAGACGTTTCCCTTAGGCAGATATCTAGGATCAGCTTTTCCTCCACGGATCTTAACCCTAACCATTATGGGGAATATGCTAAACTGAGCTTAGATCAGTGTCTAAGGGGGATCTTCATCTTACTCCATTGGGCTCTACCAGTGGGTATCATGCATTAATTATATATATGTATATTATTTTTACAGTAAGTTTGACAATAGCACTGTTTAAAGTCTTTGTCATTATGTTGGAACTTCATGCTGTGTTTTAAGAGCACACTGACACAAACAGCAGAATCCACGCACAGGAAATTCTGTGTGTGTGTGTGTGTGTGTGTGTGTGTGTGTGTGTGTGTGTGTGTGTGTGTGTGTGTGTGTGTGTGTGTGTGTGTGTGTGTGTGTGTGTGTGTGTGTGTGTGTGTGTGTGTATTTACAACCAACAGAAACAGCAGCATAAACACACATCCCTCCCTCCTACTGCTCATGTTACTTTTCTGACCTTTAAAGGGTAACTTGGATTACATCCCAATCTGGCAACCGGGAAAAAAAAAATACCTGGCAACCGAAGCTAGGCCTTCATGTTAGTGAATATACAGTAGCTTACTGTCAAAAACAAAAACACTATGGTAGGAAACAGCAGAGAGAGAGAGCGAGAGAGAGAGAGAGAGAGAGAGCGAGTGAGAGAGAGAAACATTGCCAAAGCAATGCCAGACCCTTGAATTTAATTGAACATTTAACTGAGAGAGAGAGAGAGAGAGAGAAGGAAGGAAATGTAACTAGAAATATTTGTGTGTCTGTTAATGTGTCTGTTAATATGAAAACCTGAGCCATTGGAGTCTAGCCATGGCTTTAAAGGCTGCCCTGCCGCACACAGACACACACACACACACCCAAACACACACACCCACCCAGACACACACACCCAGACACACACATACCCAGACATAGAGGGAGAAGGTGGAGAGGGAGATACACTCTCCTTTCCTCACACGTGGCAGACACAGTTATACCTTCAATCGCTCAGACTGACCTACTTCCTCCTTCTCACTCCCTCCCTCCATACCACTCCCACTTTCCTTCTCCTTACCTCTCTTCCAAACCCTCCCCATCCCTCTCACTCCCTCGCTCTTTCCATCTCCCTCCTCTCGCTCTCTCTCCTTCAATTTCACCCCCTCCATCGTTCTCCCTCTACCTCCTACCTTCTCCTTCTATTACTCTGCCTCCCTCCATACTCTCTCTCCCTTCATTTCTCATCCTCCATTCATGTCTCTCCCTCCATACTCTTTGTCCCTTCATCTCTCTTCCTCCATTCATCTCTCACCATCCATTTATCCTCCTTCATCCCTCTCGCTCTCCATCCTACTCAACTAAAAGGTCAAATACCTAAAAATTGTCGTTCTGCAGCTAGTCAGGACCATGTTTCACTACAGAAAACTCTACCCTCTACCAGGGCCATGTTCCACTACAGAAAACTCTACCCTCTACCAGGACCATGTTTCACTACAGAAAACTCTACCCTCTACCAGGACCATGTTCCACTACAGAAAACTCTACCCTCTACCAGGGCCATGTTTCACTACAGAAAACTCTACCCTCTACCAGGGCCATGTTTCACTACAGAAAACTCTACCCTCTACCAGGGCCATGTTTCACTACAGAAAACTCTACCCTCTACCAGGGCCATGTTTCACTACAGAAAACTCTACCCTCTACCAGGGCCATGTTCCACTACAGAAAACTCTACCCTCTACCAGGGCCATGTTTCACTACAGAAAACTCTACCCTCTACCAGGGCCATGTTTCACTACAGAAAACTCTACCCTCTACCAGGGCCATGTTTCGCTACAGAAAACTCTACCCTCTACCAGGACCATGTTCCGCTACAGAAAACTCTACCCTCTACCAGGACCATGTTCCGCTACAGAAAACTCTACCCTCTACCAGGGCCATGTTTCACTACAGAAAACTCTACCCTCTACCAGGGCCATGTTTCACTACAGAAAACTCTACCCTCTACCAGGGCCATGTTTCACTACAGAAAACTCTACCCTCTACCAGGGCCATGTTCCGCTACAGAAAACTCTACCCTCTACCAGGGCCATGTTTCACTACAGAAAACTCTACCCTCTACCAGGGCCATGTTTCGCTACAGAAAACTCTACCCTCTACCAGGACCATGTTCCGCTACAGAAAACTCTACCCTCTACCAGGGCCATGTTCCGCTACAGAAAACTCTACCCTCTACCAGGGCCATGTTTCACTACAGAAAACTCTACCCTCTACCAGGGCCATGTTCCGCTACAGAAAACTCTACCCTCTACCAGGGCCATGTTTCACTACAGAAAACTCTACCCTCTACCAGGGCCATGTTTCGCTACAGAAAACTCTACCCTCTACCAGGGCCATGTTCCGCTACAGAAAACTCTACCCTCTACCAGGGCCATGTTTCGCTACAGAAAACTCTACCCTCTACCAGGGCCATGTTTCACTACAGAAAACTCTACCCTCTACCAGGGCCATGTTTCACTACAGAAAACTCTACCCTCTACCAGGGCCATGTTTCACTACAGAAAACTCTACCCTCTACCAGGGCCATGTTTCACTACAGAAAACTCTACCCTCTACCAGGGCCATGTTTCACTACAGAAAACTCTACCCTCTACCAGGGCCATGTTTCACTACAGAAAACTCTACCCTCTACCAGGGCCATGTTTCACTACAGAAAACTCTACCCTCTACCAGGGCCATGTTTTACTACAGAAAACTCTACCCTCTACCAGGGCCATGTTCCGCTACAGAAACTACATGGTGGAGGTGGGGCAGTATTCTGACTTCAGATCATAGTCTCATACCTGTAATAACAGCTGAATGACCTGCCCTAAACCCCTAATACCTGTCATTACACAGTCATAACATTCATAAGATCTATAATATCTGCAGTACTGACCTGTCATAAACTACTAATACCTCTCTAATACCTGTCATAACACAGTCATAACATTCATAAGAGCTGTAATAGCTGCAGTACTGACCTGTCGTAAACCCCTAATACCTCTTCAATACCTGTCATAACACAGTCATAACATTCATAAGAGCTGTAATAGCTGCAGTACTGACCTGTCGTGAACCCCTAATACCTCTTCAATACCTGTCATAACACAGTCATAACATTCATAAGAGCTGTAATAGCTGCAGTACTGACCTGCCTGTATGATAGGCAGCACAGCCATCAGTAGTGGGACACACATCTTCATATCTCAATGAGAAGTATGGATTACTGGCAGAAGAGAAGTTTTCTCCAGAGTGTGCACTTCAGAGTGTGCACTTCGTAGGGCTTAATGTGGGTTAGCAGGGGCTCACAGGAGGAATGAGGCCAAAGGCACCTGCAATAAGAACAGATAGAAGACAAATAGTGTTAAACCAAGGCTTGGCATCGTAACATGTGCACACACACACACACACACACACACACACACACACACATACACACACACACACACACACACACACACGACTGGCGTATAACATTCCATGGTGCCATGCTCTTTACGGTCAAGGCTTTTGAGGATTTGAAAACGTTGGTGTTTTAGACTCATCTTCAAAGAGTTGGAGGAGAGAAGTTTTCTCCTATATCTCTCATCTCTCAGGATCAAAGACTAGCACAGCGACTAAGGTAGCATAGCCTTTGGGATAATAACAGTTATATCTCACTGGTTTTACACCAGTTATATAAAACACTTACGTAACAATGAGGGAAAACGCTACTGTATGAGGACATGTATCACAGAATAAATGTTGGGCCCAATTAAATTGGCTGTTTCTTGCATTGTATTGACGCAGTACCTGTTTTTACAAAGGTTAAAAAACTAAAAACAGTTATTATGGGTATTCAAATAAATGTAATTAAACCTATTACTGGTCGACTTCTTTCAGGTAGATGTACAGATGTGTTTAAGTAGGGTGGCAAAATTCCAGTTCAGGTTTTCCAGAAATCATGGTTGGAGGATTCTGGGTTTTCTGCTGATTCTGTGATCTTCCAACTACCATTTCTGGGAAACCTGGGAATTTTGGGAAACTCTATTGAAGTAGATTTTGAACAAAGAACTTGCAGAAACATTTCTAAAGCAGATTTGATTAAATTCCAGTCTCTGTGTTCCTATTAGACATTGGAGTCTATAGTTGCTAATTATTTTTTTGTCTGTTGTTTTAACCATAGTGGAATAGGATACAGCAGATCCATTCCATTTACATGTTAGGAATTTAGCAGACGCTCTTATCCAGAGAGACCTACAGGAGCAATTAGGGTTAGATGTGTTGTTGAAGGGCGAATAGACAGACACCAAGTCGACTCAGGGACTCGAACCAGCGACCTGTCGGTTACTGGCACAACGCTCTAAGCCGCTAGGCGACCTGCCACCCCAACCCAAAATCAACGCTAGGCTAAAATAGTGACCCTGTTTGTAAAAATGATTTGTAGATACATGATGACATGACACACAGATGAAGAAATGACGTAACATAGATTTGTATAAGAGTTTTTATTCCATCTATCTGAAAGGAAGAGTTGTATACAGAGAGACCAAACACAGAGAGAGGCTTCCATTAGTCATAGTGAGTATCCTCTTGTCAGAACTGGACCTGCATACAGAGGGGAGGTTGGGACTAAACTGGCCCCTCATCAATATTGGTGTTCTCAGTCCCACAATGCCACAGGGCAGCTGGTCCTGTTAGTCCTGCAGAGAGAGAAGAAGCAGAGAGAAGATAAGATAAGGGTTAGTGTGTGTGTGTGTGTGTGTGTGTGTGTGTGTGTGTGTGTGTGTGTGTGTGTGTGTGTGTGTGTGTGTGTGTGTGTGTGTGTGTGTGTGTGTGTGTGTGTGTGTGTGTGTGTGTGTGTGTGTGTGTGATGATCCACTAAAGGGGTATTGACAACACATACATTCCTCTGTTCAAAACTGACGTGATGTTTTATCTGGGGGATCACAAACACACAAACACTCCCCCACAATCTATAGACAGAGGTTCTACTGTATCTAGAACCAACATGTCTTAGAACCTCAGTCTATAGATTCTAAGACATGTTGGTCTAGATACAGTAGAACCTCTCAGTCTATAGATTCTAAGACATGTTGGTTCTAGATACAGTAGAACATCTCAGTCTATAGAATCTAAGACATGTTGGTTCTAGATACAGTAGAACCTCTCAGTCTATAGATTCTAAGACATGTTGGTCTAGATACAGTAGAACCTCTCAGTCTATAGATTCTAAGACATGTTGGTCTAGATACAGTAGAACCTCTCAGTCTATAGATTCTAAGACATGTTGGTTCTAGATACAGTAGAACCTCTCAGTCTATAGATTCTAAGACATGTTGGTTCTAGATACAGTAGAACCTCTCAGTCTATAGATTCTAAGACATGTTGGTCTAGACACAGTAGAACCGCTCAGTCAATAGATTCTAAGACATGTTGGTCTAGATACAGTAGAACCTCTCAGTCTATAGATTCTAAGACATGTTGGTCTAGATACAGTAGAACCTCTCAGTCTATAGAATCTAAGACATGTTGGTTCTAGATACAGTAGAACATCTCAGTCTATAGATTCTAAGACATGTTGGTCTAGATACAGTAGAACCTCTCAGTCAATAGATTCTAAGACATGTTGGTTCTAGATACAGTAGAACCTCTCAGTCTATAGATTCTAAGACATGTTGTTCTAGATACAGTAGAACCTCTCAGTCTATAGATTCTAAGACATGTTGGTCTAGATACAGTAGAACCTCTCAGTCTATAGATTCTAAGACATGTTGGTTCTAGATACAGTAGAACCTCTCAGTCTATAGAATCTAAGACATGTTGGTTCTAGATACAGTAGAACTTCTCAGTCTATAGAATCTAAGACATGTTGGTTCTAGATACAGTAGAACCTCTCAGTCTATAGATTCTAAGACATGTTGTTCTAGATACAGTAGAACCTCCCAGTCTATAGATTCTAAGACATGTTGGTCTAGATACAGTAGAACCTCTCAGTCTATAGATTCTAAGACATGTTGGTTCTAGATACAGTAGAACCTCTCAGTCTATAGATTCTAAGACAATTTGATCTAGATACAGTAGAACCTCTCAGTCTATAGATTCTAAGACATGTTGGTCTAGACACAGTATAACCTCTCAGTCTATAGATTCTAAGACATGTTGGTTCTAGATACAGTAGAACCTCTCAGTCAATAGATTCTAAGACATGTTGGTTCTAGATACAGTAGAACATCTCAGTCTATAGATTCTAAGACATGTTGGTCTAGATACAGTAGAACCTCTCAGTCAATAGATTCTAAGACATGTTGGTTCTAGATACAGTAGAACCTCTCAGTCTATAGATTCTAAGACATGTTGGTTCTAGATACAGTAGAACCTCTCAGTCTATAGAATCTAAGACATGTTGGTTCTAGATACAGTAGAACCTCTCAGTCTATAGATTCTAAGACATGTTGGTCTAGATACAGTAGAACCTCTCAGTCTATAGATTCTAAGACATGTTGGTTCTAGATACAGTAGAACCTCTCAGTCTATAGAATCTAAGACATGTTGGTCTAGACACAGTAGAACCTCTCAGTCTATAGAATCTAAGACATGTTGGTTCTAGATACAGTAGAACCTCTCAGTCTATAGAATATAAGACATGTTGGTCTAGATACAGTAGAACCTCTCAGTCTATAGAATCTAAGACATGTTGGTTCTAGATACAGTAGAACCTCTCAGTCTATAGATTCTAAGACATGTTGGTCTAGATACAGTAGAACCTCTCAGTCTATAGATTCTAAGACATGTTGGTTCTAGATACAGTAGAACCTCTCAGTCTATAGATTCTAAGACATGTTGGTCTAGATACAGTAGAACCTCTCAGTCTATAGATTCTAAGACATGTTGGTTCTAGATACAGTAGAACCTCTCAGTCTATAGATTCTAAGACATGTTGGTCTAGATACAGTAGAACCTCTCAGTCTACAGAATCTAATACATGTTGGTCTAGATACAGTAGAACCTCTCAGTCTATATAATCTAAGACATGTTGGTCTAGATACAGTAGAACCTCTGTTCTAC
Organism: Salvelinus fontinalis; assembly: GCF_029448725.1. Lineage (NCBI taxonomy): Eukaryota > Metazoa > Chordata > Actinopteri > Salmoniformes > Salmonidae > Salvelinus > Salvelinus fontinalis. Next base: position 64,507,750 of record NC_074668.1, read on the forward strand.
TCCGCTAGCCAGCACCTCGCCTAAACAGGTGTGCGTTTCTTTCACCTCCAGCACAGGGAATATTAACAGAACCTTGTGCAGTAGCTGTCTACGCTGTAGTACACACACACAGTGTAGCGTCCAAGCCTGCTGGTTATGAGAGAGTTTATGGGCTCAGCGGAACTATGAAAGCAGAAGTTACTCTACGTCTCAGCACTGCTCTGTGGAAACACACACCCACACCTCCCACAGGATTAATAGAACAGACAACTTCAGTGAGGGATTCACCTTTTTCTCTTCTTGAAGTACGCTCGCCAGCCAGCCACACACACACACACACACACACACACACACACACACACACACACACACACACACACACACACACACACACACACACACACACACACACACACACACACACACACACACACACACACACAGAGAGAGAGAAAACAGGGTGGAGACAGGACCTTCAATGACCATCATTTCCTTCTAAACTAAAACCAGACCCAAATGTACTGTATAAACATCTATTACCTCCATGAATAGTTTATAATAATATACTTTTAGGGTAAAACACAGCACTATAAATCTAAAACTACAATAAATAATATACTATTATGGTAGAATACCAAATGAGAGACAAAGCAGGACTATTGTAGCAGTTGAATTAAAACCATGGGCAGCTGGAGCTACAGTAAGTAATGTAGATAATGGTATTTCACCAAAAACACTGAATATGAGAGGAACATGATCCCTCCAGAACTGTGCTGATGAGACACACACCCTAAAATAACACAAACAGACACACAGACAGACACTCGCACACACACACACACACACACACACACACACTCGCACACACACACACACACACACACACACACACACACACACACACACACACACACACACACACACACACACACACACACACACAGTGTACAGACTGATATATGGTCAATGCAGAGAGAATTCCGATGTATCAGTAATGCTATGCCTTATTGCAGGGTTCCCCAACCGGCGGCCCGCGGGCCACATTTGGCCCTCAGGTGATTTTATTTTTTGTCTACAAATTAACCATCCGCTCAAGAAGAACTCATCATGAATCGAGCTGATGATCGCTGCACTATTGTCTCTCAGAGGTCACAGCAATAAGATGCTTTCTCTAGACCAATCACTCAGAGGTCACAGCAATAAGATGCTTTCTCTCGACCAATCACTCAGAGGTCACAGCAATAAGATGCTTTCTCTCGACCAATCACTCAGAGGTCACAGCAATAAGATGCTTTCTCTCGACCAATCACTCAGAGGTCACAGTAATAAGATGCTTTCTCTCGACCAATCACTCAGAGGTCACAGTAATAAGATGCTTTCTCTAGACCAATCACTCAGAGGTCACAGTAATAAGATGCTTTCTCTAGACCAATCACTCAGAGGTCACAGTAATAAGATGCTTTCTCTAGACCAATCACTCAGAGGTCACAGCAATAAGATGCTTTCTCTCGACCAATCACTCAGAGGTCACAGCAATAAGATGCTTTCTCTAGACCAATCACTCAGAGGTCACAGCAATAAGATGCTTTCTCTCGACCAATCACTCAGAGGTCACAGTAATAAGATGCTTTCTCTCGACCAATCACTCAGAGGAAGCAGCAATAAGATGCTTTCTCTCGACCAATCACTCAGAGGTCACAGTAATAAGATGCTTTCTCTCGACCAATCACTCAGAGGTCACAGTAATAAGATGCTTTCTCTCGACCAATCACTCAGAGGTCACAGTAATAAGATGCTTTCTCTAGACCAATCACTCAGAGGTCACAGCAATAAGATGCTTTCTCTCGACCAATCACTCAGAGGTCACAGTAATAAGATGCTTTCTCTCGACCAATCACTCAGAGGTCACAGTAATAAGATGCTTTCTCTCGACCAATCACTCAGAGGAAGCAGAGCTCACTGTCTGTGTTGAAACAGCTTTTTATAGACCGTTGTCCAGACGCACTAATTCTGTTCAATATACCCTACTGTCTGCCTGTCTGTCTCTGTCTGTCCGTCTCTGTATGTCCGTCTCTGTCTGCCTGCGTGCCTGGACAAAGTTAAGCCCAAGTGCAGTCTATTCCTCTTTAATACCACTTTAATTGAGAAATATATCTATCTGACTCATATTGTGGGTGACATTTAGAAGAAATGTTCCTTCGTAGAAAGTGAGCTGGGCCTGGGCCAAACATGGAGCTGCAGCAAAGGCTTCTGTCAACAAGTAAATCCAGATGGAGAGATCCCTCAGAAGGCCTCAGGGCCAGGGAACAGAAGGGTTTGGTTCAGTAGGGCCCACTGTAGCGAAACATTTCACAACACAATAGGAATATCTGTGTTCTGATTGGACGAGTTCACATAAGCACCTTCCCATTTTCAAACGTTTTCTCTCTACTGAACACGAGCCACCCAGATGAGCCTGAAGCGTAACATTCTGAACAGCAAGGGAGAAACTCAACACCAGTAGTCACCAACCCTTTTCTGTTCCTGGAACCTGTTCAATTATTCTTGCTGGGCTGGAACAAAAGCCTGCACACCTCGTACTGTAGCTTGTCCAACAACGAGGTTAGGTGACCACAGCTCTATAGTGCCTAGTCTTTCTCCCATTCAGTAAGTGAATCAGGTATGTTAGTGCTGGGCTGGAACAAAAGCCTGCACACCCTGCCTGTAAGCCTCTCCATTTACAGTAGTGCTGTAAAGTGTCTGCCTCCACAAGGGGTCCAGATGGTTCTCTCTCGCCATGTTTGAACAATACATGAGGTTCAACTATGTGATAAGTCTATACAGCGGTCACCAACCCTGGTCTTGGAGTGGCTGTGCAGACATTTCTGTCCTTCTCTCTTCCCACTACACACACACACACACACACACACACACACACACACACACACACACACACACACACACACACACACACACACACACACACACACACACACACACACACACACACACAGGTCAGCACGCATGGAGGCGCGCAAGCAAGCACACACACACATACATACAAAGCATGAATGTACAGACACACACAATCTCTCTCCAGAGGTAACTGCACCCTACAGTCCTGTTCACCAGACACTCTTACATAACCCCAGTAACAGACCTATTGTAACAAGTCTCATAACCTCAGTAACAGACCTATTGTAACAAGTTTCATAACCCCAGTAACAAACCTATTGTAACAAGTCTCATAACCCCAGTAACAGACCTATTGTAACAAGTCTCATAACCCCAGTAACAGACCTATTCTACCAAGTCTCATAACCTCAGTAACAGACCTATTCTACCAAGTCTCATAACCCCAGTAACAAACCTATTGTCTTTATACAGTCAGACAGCGTACCTCAACAAAACATACTTCTTGTCCTTTGTGATACTGGCAGACTAGGAATGAAGGATGACAGCACAGAGAATAAAGAGGAGAAAAACAAGCTGTATCTGTCAATGTGTGAAGATATTTAGCAATTCCATCTATCTACAGACTGTGAGGAAATCAGGTAAATCACCAGTCTTCTCTAAGTAGTACTTCTAACACTGTGTTGGAACTATACATTATCCACATAGTGTGGTGCTGATGACAAGGTGCTGTATGATTCACTCACCAACTGTTTTACTGCTGCAACTACACAGAGCTGTCTCTACCTTAAACACAAGGATGGACGGAGGGAGGGAGGGAGGGAGGGAGGGAGGGAGGGAGGGAGGGAGGGAGGGAGGGAGGGAGGGAGGGAGGGAGGGAGGGGGATACACACACGAACAGACACACACTAAAACAGACACACACTAACAGACACACAGACACTGACATACATACACACATACTGTACATTCATGCACACACACACACACACACACACACACACACACACACACACACACACATCTCAACAGGAGGTAAGGAGAGAGGAAGGGAGGAAGAGAGGAAGGGAGGGAGGGAGGGGGATACACACACGAACAGACACACAGACACTGACATACATATACATACACACATACTGTACATTCATGCACACACACACACACACACACATCTCAACAGGAGGTAGGGAGGGAATGAGATCCTCCCCTTAGAATAACAGGGTAGATTTTGTTTCAGAAAAATATCATTTTGCTGCATACTGTACATACAGTCCTCACAGAGAGAGCAGTCAACCTGATACGGGAGAGGGGGGGGGTCAAGGTGGCAGAACTGGCTGACATGACAGCTACTTATACAAACACACCCACACACGCACGGACACATACACAAACAGACACACACACATGGACACACACACACACAATGCAGTGTGTGACTTGTATCTGTGGGCGAAAGACATCATACGGTATGTTTCACCTTTTCCTTTTCTCTCCCTCTCATTAATCCCTCTTTCCATAATAAAATGATGAAAGCTCCAAAGTGCAGCAGGGAGAAATGGAGAGGAACATGGAGAGGAACATGGTCTCATTAGTCAGAGGGGAGAAATGGAGAGGAACATGGAGAGGAACATGGTCTCATTAGTCAGAGGGGAGAAATGGAGAGGAACATGGAGAGGAACATGGAGAGGAACATGGTCTCATTAGTCAGAGGGGAGAAATGGAGAGGAACATGGAGAGGAACATGGTCTCATTAGTCAGAGGGGAGAAATGGAGAGGAACATGGAGAGGAACATGGAGAGGAACATGGTCTCATTAGTCAGAGGGGAGAAATGGAGAGGAACATGGAGAGGAACATGGTCTCATTAGTCAGAGGGGAGAAATGGAGAGGAACATGGTCTCATTAGTCAGAGGGGAGAAATGGAGAGGAACATGGTCTCATTAGTCAGAGGGGAGAAATGGAGAGGAATATGGAGAGGAACATGGAGAGGCACATGGTCTCATTAGTCAGAGGGGAGAAATGGAGAGGAACATGGTCTCATTAGTCAGAAAGGAGAAATGGAGAGGAACATGGAGAGGAACATGGTCTCATTAGTCAGAGGGGAGAAATGGAGAGGAACATGGAGAGGAACATGGTCTCATTAGTCAGAGAGGAGAAATGGAGAGGAACATGGAGAGGAACATGGAGAGGAACATGGTCTCATTAGTCAGAGAGGAGAAATGGAGAGGAACATGGTCTCATTAGTCAGAGAAGAGAAATGGAGAGGAACATGGAGAGGAACATGGTCTCATTAGTCAGAGAGGAGAAATGGAGAGGAACATGGAGAGGAACATGGTCTCATTAGTCAGAAAGGAGAAATGGAGAGGAACATGGAGAGGAACATGGTCTCATTAGTCAGAGGGGAGAAATGGAGAGGAACATGGAGAGGAACATGGTCTCATTAGTCAGAGAGGAACATGGAGAGGAACATGGTCTCATTAGTCAGAGGGGAGAAATGGAGAGGAACATGGAGAGGAACATGGTCTCATTAGTCAGAGGGGAGAAATGGAGAGGAACATGGAGAGGAACATGGTCTCATTAGTCAGAAAGGAGAAATGGAGAGGAACATGGAGAGGAACATGGTCTCATTAGTCAGAGGGGAGAAATGGAGAGGAACATGGAGAGGAACATGGTCTCATTAGTCAGAGAGGAGAAATGGAGAGGAACATGGAGAGGAACATGGTCTCATTAGTCAGAGAGGAACATGGAGAGGAACATGGTCTCATTAGTCAGAGGGGAGAAATGGAGAGGAACATGGAGAGGAACATGGTCTCATTAGTCAGAGGGGAGAAATGGAGAGGAACATGGAGAGGAACATGGTCTCATTAGTCAGAGAAGAGAAATGGAGAGGAATATGGAGAGGAACATGGTCTCATTAGTCAGAGGGGAGAAATGGAGAGGAACATGGTCTCATTAGTCAGAGGGGAGAAATGGAGAGGAATATGGAGAGGAACATGGATAGGAACATGGTCTCATTAGTCCGAGAGGAGAAATGGAGAGGAACATGGTCTCATTAGTCAGAAAGGAGAAATGGAGAGGAACATGGAGAGGAACATGGTCTCATTAGTCAGAGGGGAGAAATGAAGAGGAACATGGAGAGGAACATGGTCTCATTAGTCAGAGAGGAGAAATGGAGAGGAACATGGAGAGGAACATGGAGAGGAACATGGTCTCATTAGTCCGAGAGGAGAAATGGAGAGGAACATGGTCTCATTAGTCAGAGAAGAGAAATGGAGAGGAACATGGAGAGGAACTAGGTCTCATTAGTCAGAGAGGAGAAATGGAGAGGAACATGGAGAGGAACATGGAGAGGAACATGGAGAGGAACATGGTCTCATTAGTCAGAGAGGAGAAATGGAGAGGAACATGGAGAGGAACATGGAGAGGAACATGGTCTCATTAGTCAGAGAGGAGAAATGGAGAGGAACATGGAGAGGAACATGGAGAGGAACATGGTCTCATTAGTCAGAGAGGAGAAATGGAGAGGAACATGGTCTCATTAGTCAGAGAAGAGAAATGGAGAGGAACATGGAGAGGAACTAGGTCTCATTAGTCAGAGAGGAGAAATGGAGAGGCACATGGAGAGGAACATGGTCTCATTAGTCAGAGGGGAGAAATGGAGAGGAACATGGAGAGGAACATGGTCTCATTAGTCAGAGGGGAGAAATGGAGAGGAACATGGAGAGGAACATGGTCTCATTAGTCAGAAAGGAGAAATGGAGAGGAACATGGAGAGGAACATGGTCTCATTAGTCAGAGGGGAGAAATGGAGAGGAACATGGAGAGGAACATGGTCTCATTAGTCAGAGAGGAGAAATGGAGAGGAACATGGAGAGGAACATGGTCTCATTAGTCAGAGAGGAACATGGAGAGGAACATGGTCTCATTAGTCAGAGGGGAGAAATGGAGAGGAACATGGAGAGGAACATGGTCTCATTAGTCAGAGGGGAGAAATGGAGAGGAACATGGAGAGGAACATGGTCTCATTAGTCAGAGAAGAGAAATGGAGAGGAACATGGAGAGGAACATGGTCTCATTAGTCAGAGAGGAGAAATGGAGAGGAACATGGTCTCATTAGTCAGAGAGGAGAAATGGAGAGGAATATGGAGAGGACCATGGTCTCATTAGTCAGAGAGGAGAAAGTAAATCTGTAACTAACAGAGCCTGGAGCGATGCAACACAGTTCAATCTGAAAGAAGGAGATGAAAGAACAGAAATGTTAGTGTGATGAAATGAAACAAACGCAGCACACACACACACACACACACAGACAGACACACAGAGGAGACACACACACGCACGCACACACGCACACGCACACACACACACACAGACAGACACACAGAGGAGACACACACACACACGCACACACACACACACACACACACACACACACACACACACACACACACACACACACACACACACACACACACACACACACACACACACACACACACACACAGACAGACACACAGACAGACACACAGAGGAGACACACACACACACACACAGAGGAGATACACAGACACACACACACACACACACACACACACACACACACACACACACACACACACACAGGAGATACACACACAAATGCAGCAGATGATGCAACCTACGAACGCAGGAAACATTGAGAACTGTTTAAAAATGCTTCCACACGCAGAATATGACATGTATCAATCAGCTGGTTGAGGAAGAAACAGACAGATCAGAGGACAGGTGGTTTGTAGATAACATTCTAAAGGAATCCCCTGTGGCACTTCTATGGTTCACTTAAAACCCTGCAACTGATGACATCCGGTGATTCCTATGCCGTCTGTGTGTGTGTGTGTGTGTGTGTGTGTGTGTGTGTGTGTGTGTGTGTGTGTGTGTGTGTGTGTGTGTGTGTGTGTGTGTGTGTGTGTGTGTGTGTGTGTGTGTGTGTGTGTGTGTGTGTGTGTGTGTGTGTTTTGCATTTTAGATACGATTACATGGACAGGGGGGACCTGACCCTAGATCAGCACTCAGATGTTTCATACCTACGGCCCACAGGGCTACAGCCAGGGTTCTAAATAAGACATTTTCATTGATAGCACTGGTGCATGACATTTAGGAGCACCAGAAAATAATATATTGATTGATTGAGATACAGCCTGTACCGGGTCTAAATGAAGTTTAGCTACTGTTGAAGCACATGCTGTTGCCCTGGAAATGAATATGTAGCACTGTAACACATCAGTATATTATAAAAGCTAAAATGTTGATACCACAGGAGGTTGGTGACACCTTCATTTGGGAGAACGGGCTAGTGGTAATAGCTGGAGGGAAATCAGTGGAACGGTATCAAATACATCAAACATATGGTTTCCATGTGTCTGATGCCATTCCGTTTGCTCTGTTCCAGACATTATAATGAGCTGTCCTCCCCTCAGCAGCCTCCACTGGTTGATAGTAATACCCGTCATTGAAATGACAAAGTCATGTGTGGAATATCAGATTTATACATGATGTAAAATCACTATTTTCCTATTGAGATGCATTACACTGAACATTTTACAAACTCTTTAAAAATGTCAGGTTTGTGATGATGACATGCAAGAGATCAGTCATTTATACATTCCTTGATCTCCTGAAGAAGCTATCCCCTTTCCTTTCTTTCTGTGCCCCCAAATCTTTGGGTATACTGGTCAATTTACCAGGTTATTAGCTCGCTATCCTATGAGGTAACATGACTGAACAAAGTGTAAACAAATGGTTAACGACGCAAGTGTGTCAAAATGCGGTCCGGTCGATCCGCTATAGAAGATACAAATGTTGTGCCGGTAATATGGGTCAGATCTTTTGACCTGGTTGGGATAGAAGCAAGGAGTTTCCGCTGTAGTAATGGTGCAACCAGGATGCTAATGAATCTGCACTCACTTGTTTCTCTGGGCACTCTGAAACAACGCTACAGCAAAGCCTTATCATTGCAACAATCATTATCTGGGAGAGTTTTGTTCATAGTTGCACAGTGCTCCCAGTGTTAAACTGCTGGTTTCATAGCAACATATTGGTTGTACTTTAGAGTCCTGTTCCTACTCAAAGACACTTTATGAATACGCTCCCTGAACTAAAACACCTGACTAAACAAGTCAATGGCTTGGGGATTAGTTGACTAATCAGGTGTGCCGGTACTGGAATAGATCAAGTGGAACGGCTCGGGGTCTAGGAGGCTAGAGTGTTGGGAGGCTAGGGGGTTAGGAGGCTAGAGTGTTGGGAGGCTAGGGGATTAGGAGGCTAGAGTGTTGGGAGGCTAGGGGTCTAGGAGGCTAGAGTGTTGGGAGGCTAGGGGTTAGGAGGCTAGAGTGTTGGGAGGGTAGGGGGTTAGGAGGCTAGAGTGTTGGGAGGCTAGGGGTCTAGGAGGCTAGAGTGTTGGGAGGCTAGGGGGTTAGGAGGCTAGAGTGTTGGGAGGCTAGGGGTCTAGGAGGCTAGAGTGTTGGGAGGCTAGGGGTTAGGAGGCTAGAGTGTTGGGAGGCTAGGGGGTTAGGAGGCTAGAGTGTTGGGAGGCTAGGGGGTTAGGAGGCTAGAGTGTTGGGAGGCTAGGGGGTTAGGAGGCTAGAGTGTTGGGAGGCTAGGGGTCTAGGAGGCTAGAGTGTTGGGAGGCTAGGGGTCTTGGAGGCTAGAGTGTTGGGAGGCTAGGGGGTTAGGAGGCTAGAGTGTTGGGAGGCTAGGGGTTAGGAGGCTAGAGTGTTGGGAGGCTAGGGGTCTAGGAGGCTAGAGTGTTGGGAGGCTAGGGGGTTAAGAGGCTAGAGTGTTGGGAGGCTAGGGGTCTAGGAGGCTAGAGTGTTGGGAGGCTAGGGGGTTAGGAGGCTAGAGTGTTGGGAGGCTAGGGGGTTAGGAGGCTAGAGTGTTGGGAGGCTAGGGGTTAGGAGGCTAGAGTGTTGGGAGGCTAGGGGTCTAGGAGGCTAGAGTGTTGGGAGGCTAGGGGGTTAGGGGGTTAAGAGGCTAGGGGGTTAGGAGGCTAGAGTGTTGGGAGGCTAGAGGGTTAGGAGGCTAGAGTGTTGGGAGGCTAGGGGTTAGGAGGCTAGAGTGTTGGGAGGCTAGGGGTCTAGGAGGCTAGAGTGTTGGGAGGCTAGGGGGTTAGGGGGTTAAGAGGCTAGGGGTCTAGGAGGCTAGAGTGTTGGGAGGCTAGAGGGTTAGGAGGCTAGAGTGTTGGGAGGCTAGAGTGTTGGGAGGCTAGGGGTCTAGGAGGCTAGAGTGTTGGGAGGCTAGAGGGTTAGGAGGCTAGAGTGTTGGGAGGCTAGAGGGTTAGGAGGCTAGAGGGTTGGGAGGCTAGAGGGTTAGGAGGCTAGAGTGTTGGGAGGCTAGAGGGTTAGGAGGCTAGAGTGTTGGGAGGCTAGAGTGTTGGGAGGCTAGGGGTCTAGGAGGCTAGAGTGTTGGGAGGCTAGAGGGTTAGGAGGCTAGAGTGTTGGGAGGCTAGGGGGTTAGGATGCTAGAGTGTTGGGAGGCTAGGGGTCTAGGAGGCTAGAGTGTTGGGAGGCTAGAGTGTTGGGAGGCTAGGGGTCTAGGAGGCTAGAGTGTTGGGAGGCTATGGGTCTAGGAGGCTAGAAGGTTAGGGGGTTAGGGGGTTAGGAGGCTAGAGTGTTGGGGGGCTAGGGGGTTAGGAGGCTAGAGTGTTGGGAGGCTAGGGGGTTAGGAGGCTAGAGTGTTGGGAGGCTAGGGGTTAGGAGGCTAGAGTGTTGGGAGGCTAGGGGGTTAGGAGGCTAGAGTGTTGGGAGGCTAGGGGGTTAGGAGGCTAGAGTGTTGGGAGGCTAGGGGGTTAGGAGGCTAGAGTGTTGGGAGGCTAGGGGTTAGGAGGCTAGAGTGTTGGGAGGCTAGGGGTCTAGGAGGCTAGAGTGTTGGGAGGCTAGGGGGTTAGGGGGTTAGGAGGCTAGGGAGTTAGGGGGTTAAGAGGCTAGGGGGTTAGGAGGCTAGAGTGTTGGGAGGCTAGAGGGTTAGGAGGCTAGAGTGTTGGGAGGCTAGGGGTCTAGGAGGCTAGAGTGTTGGGAGGCTAGGGGTCTAGGAGGCTAGAGTGTTGGGAGGCTAGGGGTCTAGGAGGCTAGAGTGTTGGGAGGCTATGAGTCTAGGAGGCTAGAAGGTTAGGGGGTTAGGGGGTTAGGAGGCTAGAGTGTTGGGAGGCTAGGGGTCTAGGAGGCTAGAGTGTTGGGAGGCTAGGGGGTTAGGAGGCTAGAGGGTTGGGAGGCTAGGGGGTTAGGAGGCTAGAGTGTTGGGAGGCTAGAGGGTTAGGAGGCTAGAGTGTTGGGAGGCTAGAGTGTTGGGAGGCTAGGGGTCTAGGAGGCTAGAGTGTTGGGAGGCTAGAGGGTTAGGAGGCTAGAGTGTTGGGAGGCTAGGGGGTTAGGATGCTAGAGTGTTGGGAGGCTAGGGGTCTAGGAGGCTAGAGTGTTGGGAGGCTAGGGGTCTAGGAGGCTAGAGTGTTGGGAGGCTAGGGGTCTAGGAGGCTAGAGTGTTGGGAGGCTAGGGGTCTAGGATGCTAGAGTGTTGGGAGGCTATGGGTCTAGGAGGCTAGAAGGTTAGGGGGTTAGGGGGTTAGGAGGCTAGAGTGTTGGGAGGCTAGGGGTCTAGGAGGCTAGAGTGTTGGGAGGCTAGGGGGTTAGGAGGCTAGAGTGTTGGGAGGCTAGGGGTCTAGGAGGCTAGAGTGTTGGGAGGCTAGGGGGTTAGGAGGCTAGAGTGTTGGGAGGCTAGGGGTTAGGAGGCTAGAGTGTTGGGAGGCTAGGGGTCTAGGAGGCTAGAGTGTTGGGAGGATAGGGGTCTAGGAGGCTAGAGTGTTGGGAGGCTAGGGGGTTAGGAGGCTAGAGTGTTGGGAGGCTAGAGGGTTAGGAGGCTAGAGTGTTGGGAGGCTAGGGGTCTAGGAGGCTAGAGTGTTGGGAGGCTAGGGGTCTAGGAGGCTAGAGTGTTGGGAGGCTAGGGGTCTAGGAGGCTAAAGTGTTGGGAGGCTAGGGGTCTAGGAGGCTAGAGTGTTGGGAGGCTAGGGGGTTAGGAGGCTAGAGTGTTGGGAGGCTAGGGGGTTAGGAGGCTAGAGTGTTGGGAGGCTAGAGGGTTAGGAGGATAGAGTGTTGGGAGGCTAGAGTGTTGGGAGGCTAGGGGTCTAGGAGGCTAGAGTGTTGGGAGGCTAGAGGGTTAGGAGGCTAGAGTGTTGGGAGGCTAGGGGGTTAGGATGCTAGAGTGGTGGGAGGCTAGGGGTCTAGGAGGCTAGAGTGTTGGGAGGCTAGAGTGTTGGGAGGCTAGGGGTCTAGGAGGCTAGAGTGTTGGGAGGCTATGGGTCTAGGAGGCTAGAAGGTTAGGGGGTTAGGGGGTTAGGAGGCTAGAGTGTTGGGGGGCTAGGGGGTTAGGAGGCTAGAGTGTTGGGAGGCTAGGGGGTTAGGAGGCTAGAGTGTTGGGAGGCTAGGGGTTAGGAGGCTAGAGTGTTGGGAGGCTAGGGGGTTAGGAGGCTAGAGTGTTGGGAGGCTAGGGGGTTAGGAGGCTAGAGTGTTGGGAGGCTAGGGGGTTAGGAGGCTAGAGTGTTGGGAGGCTAGGGGTTAGGAGGCTAGAGTATTGGGAGGCTAGGGGTCTAGGAGGCTAGAGGGTTGGGAGGCTAGGGGGTTAGGAGGCTAGAGTGTTGGGAGGCTAGAGGGTTAGGAGGCTAGAGTGTTGGGAGGCTAGAGTGTTGGGAGGCTAGGGGTCTAGGAGGCTAGAGTGTTGGGAGGCTAGAGGGTTAGGAGGCTAGAGTGTTGGGAGGCTAGGGGGTTAGGATGCTAGAGTGTTGGGAGGCTAGGGGTCTAGGAGGCTAGAGTGTTGGGAGGCTAGGGGTCTAGGAGGCTAGAGTGTTGGGAGGCTAGGGGTCTAGGAGGCTAGAGTGTTGGGAGGCTAGGGGTCTAGGATGCTAGAGTGTTGGGAGGCTATGGGTCTAGGAGGCTAGAAGGTTAGGGGGTTAGGGGGTTAGGAGGCTAGAGTGTTGGGAGGCTAGGGGTCTAGGAGGCTAGAGTGTTGGGAGGCTAGGGGGTTAGGAGGCTAGAGTGTTGGGAGGCTAGGGGTCTAGGAGGCTAGAGTGTTGGGAGGCTAGGGGGTTAGGAGGCTAGAGTGTTGGGAGGCTAGGGGTTAGGAGGCTAGAGTGTTGGGAGGCTAGGGGTCTAGGAGGCTAGAGTGTTGGGAGGATAGGGGTCTAGGAGGCTAGAGTGTTGGGAGGCTAGGGGGTTAGGAGGCTAGAGTGTTGGGAGGCTAGAGGGTTAGGAGGCTAGAGTGTTGGGAGGCTAGGGGTCTAGGAGGCTAGAGTGTTGGGAGGCTAGGGGTCTAGGAGGCTAGAGTGTTGGGAGGCTAGGGGTCTAGGAGGCTAAAGTGTTGGGAGGCTAGGGGTCTAGGAGGCTAGAGTGTTGGGAGGCTAGGGGGTTAGGAGGCTAGAGTGTTGGGAGGCTAGGGGGTTAGGAGGCTAGAGTGTTGGGAGGCTAGAGGGTTAGGAGGCTAGAGTGTTGGGAGGCTAGAGTGTTGGGAGGCTAGGGGTCTAGGAGGCTAGAGTGTTGGGAGGCTAGAGGGTTAGGAGGCTAGAGTGTTGGGAGGCTAGGGGGTTAGGATGCTAGAGTGGTGGGAGGCTAGGGGTCTAGGAGGCTAGAGTGTTGGGAGGCTAGAGTGTTGGGAGGCTAGGGGTCTAGGAGGCTAGAGTGTTGGGAGGCTATGGGTCTAGGAGGCTAGAAGGTTAGGGGGTTAGGGGGTTAGGAGGCTAGAGTGTTGGGGGGCTAGGGGGTTAGGAGGCTAGAGTGTTGGGAGGCTAGGGGGTTAGGAGGCTAGAGTGTTGGGAGGCTAGGGGTTAGGAGGCTAGAGTGTTGGGAGGCTAGGGGGTTAGGAGGCTAGAGTGTTGGGAGGCTAGGGGGTTAGGAGGCTAGAGTGTTGGGAGGCTAGGGGGTTAGGAGGCTAGAGTGTTGGGAGGCTAGGGGTTAGGAGGCTAGAGTATTGGGAGGCTAGGGGTCTAGGAGGCTAGAGTGTTGGGAGGCTAGGGGGTTAGGGGGTTAGGAGGCTAGGGAGTTAGGGGGTTAAGAGGCTAGGGGGTTAGGAGGCTAGAGTGTTGGGAGGCTAGAGGGTTAGGAGGCTAGAGTGTTGGGAGGCTAGAGTGTTGGGAGGCTAGGGGTCTAGGAGGCTAGAGTGTTGGGAGGCTAGAGGGTTAGGAGGTTAGAGTGTTGGGAGGCTAGGGGTCTAGGAGGCTAGAGTGTTGGGAGGCTAGGGGTCTAGGAGGCTAGAGTGTTGGGAGGCTAGAGGGTTAGATGGCTAGAGTGTTGGGAGGCTAGAGTGTTGGGAGGCTAGGGGTCTAGGAGGCTAGAGTGTTGGGAGGCTAGAGGGTTAGGAGGCTAGAGTGTTGGGAGGCTAGGGGGTTAGGATGCTAGAGTGTTGGGAGGCTAGGGGTCTAGGAGGCTAGAGTGTTGGGAGGCTAGAGTGTTGGGAGGCTAGGGGTCTAGGAGGCTAGAGTGTTGGGAGGCTATGGGTCTAGGAGGCTAGAAGGTTAGGGGGTTAGGGGGTTAGGAGGCTAGAGTGTTGGGGGGCTAGGGGGTTAGGAGGCTAGAGTGTTGGGAGGCTAGGGGGTTAGGAGGCTAGAGTGTTGGGAGGCTAGGGGTTAGGAGGCTAGAGTGTTGGGAGGCTAGGGGGTTAGGAGGCTAGCGTGTTGGGAGGCTAGGGGGTTAGGAGGCTAGAGTGTTGGGAGGCTAGGGGGTTAGGAGGCTAGAGTGTTGGGAGGCTAGGGGTTAGGAGGCTAGAGTGTTGGGAGGCTAGGGGTCTAGGAGGCTAGAGTGTTGGGAGGCTAGGGGGTTAGGGGGTTAGGAGGCTAGGGAGTTAGGGGGTTAAGAGGCTAGGGGGTTAGGAGGCTAGAGTGTTGGGAGGCTAGAGGGTTAGGGGGCTAGAGTGTTGGGAGGCTAGAGTGTTGGGAGGCTAGGGGTCTAGGAGGCTAGAGTGTTGGGAGGCTAGAGGGTTAGGAGGCTAGAGTGTTGGGAGGCTAGGGGTCTAGGAGGCTAGAGTGTTGGGAGGCTAGGGGTCTAGGAGGCTAGAGTGTTGCGAGGCTAGGGGTCTAGGAGGCTAGAGTGTTGGGAGGCTATGAGTCTAGGAGGCTAGAAGGTTAGGGGGTTTGGGGGTTAGGAGGCTAGAGTGTTGGGAGGCTAGGGGTCTAGGAGGCTAGAGTGTTGGGAGGCTAGGGGGTTAGGAGGCTAGAGGGTTGGGAGGCTAGGGGGTTAGGAGGCTAGAGTGTTGGGAGGCTAGAGGGTTAGGAGGCTAGAGTGTTGGGAGGCTAGAGTGTTGGGAGGCTAGGGGTCTAGGAGGCTAGAGTGTTGGGAGGCTAGAGTGTTGGGAGGCTAGAGTGTTGGGAGGCTAGGGGGTTGGGATGCTAGAGTGTTGGGAGGCTAGGGGTCTAGGAGGCTAGAGTGTTGGGAGGCTAGGGGTCTAGGAGGCTAGAGTGTTGGGAGGCTAGGGGTCTAGGAGGCTATAGTGTTGGGAGGCTAGGGGTCTAGGATGCTAGAGTGTTGGGAGGCTATGGGTCTAGGAGGCTAGAAGGTTAGGGGGTTAAGGGGTTAGGAGGCTAGAGTGTTGGGAGGCTAGGGGTCTAGGAGGCTAGAGTGTTGGGAGGCTAGGGGGTTAGGAGGCTAGAGTGTTGGGAGGCTAGGGGGTTAGGAGGCTAGAGTGTTGGGAGGCTAGGGGTTAGGAGGCTAGAGTGTTGGGAGGCTAGGGGTCTAGGAGGCTAGAGTGTTGGGAGGCTAGGGGGTTAGGGGGTTAGGAGGCTAGGGAGTTAGGGGGTTAAGAGGCTAGGGGGTTAGGAGGCTAGAGTGTTGGGAGGCTAGAGGGTTAGGAGGCTAGAGTGTTGGGAGGCTAGAGTGTTGGGAGGCTAGGGGTCTAGGAGGCTAGAGTGTTGGGAGGCTAGAGGGTTAGGAGGCTAGAGTGTTGGGAGGCTAGGGGTCTAGGAGGCTAGAGTGTTGGGAGGCTAGGGGTCTAGGAGGCTAGAGTGTTGGGAGGCTAGGGGTCTAGGAGGCTAGAGTGTTGGGAGGCTATGAGTCTAGGAGGCTAGAAGGTTAGGGGGTTAGGGGGTTAGGAGGCTAGAGTGTTGGGAGGCTAGGGGTCTAGGAGGCTAGAGTGTTGGGAGGCTAGGGGGTTAGGAGGCTAGAGGGTTGGGAGGCTAGGGGGTTAGGAGGCTAGAGTGTTGGGAGGCTAGAGGGTTAGGAGGCTAGAGTGTTGGGAGGCTAGAGTGTTGGGAGGCTAGGGGTCTAGGAGGCTAGAGTGTTGGGAGGCTAGAGGGTTAGGAGGCTAGAGTGTTGGGAGGCTAGGGGGTTAGGATGCTAGAGTGTTGGGAGGCTAGGGGTCTAGGAGGCTAGAGTGTTGGGAGTCTAGGGGTCTAGGAGGCTAGAGTGTTGGGAGGCTAGGGGTCTAGGAGGCTAGAGTGTTGGGAGGCTAGGAGTCTAGGATGCTAGAGTGTTGGGAGGCTATGGGTCTAGGAGGCTAGAAGGTTAGGGGGTTAGGGGGTTAGGAGGCTAGAGTGTTGGGAGGCTAGGGGTCTAGGAGGCTAGAGTGTTGGGAGGCTAGGGGGTTAGGAGGCTAGAGTGTTGGGAGGCTAGGGGTCTAGGAGGCTAGAGTGTTGGGAGGCTAGGGGGTTAGGAGGCTAGAGTGTTGGGAGGCTAGGGGTTAGGAGGCTAGAGTGTTGGGAGGCTAGGGGTCTAGGAGGCTAGAGTGTTGGGAGGATAGGGGTCTAGGAGGCTAGAGTGTTGGGAGGCTAGGGGGTTAGGAGGCTAGAGTGTTGGGAGGCTAGAGGGTTAGGAGGCTAGAGTGTTGGGAGGCTAGGGGTCTAGGAGGCTAGAGTGTTGGGAGGCTAGGGGTCTAGGAGGCTAGAGTGTTGGGAGGCTAGGGGTCTAGGAGGCTAAAGTGTTGGGAGGCTAGGGGTCTAGGAGGCTAGAGTGTTGGGAGGCTAGGGGGTTAGGAGGCTAGAAGGTTAGGGGGTTAGGGGGTTAGGAGGCTAGAGTGTTGGGGGGCTAGGGGGTTAGGAGGCTAGAGTGTTGGGAGGCTAGGGGGTTAGGAGGCTAGAGTGTTGGGAGGCTAGGGGTTAGGAGGCTAGAGTGTTGGGAGGCTAGGGGGTTAGGAGGCTAGAGTGTTGGGAGGCTAGGGGGTTAGGAGGCTAGAGTGTTGGGAGGCTAGGGGATTAGGAGGCTAGAGTGTTGGGAGGCTAGGGGTTAGGAGGCTAGAGTGTTGGGAGGCTAGGGGTCTAGGAGGCTAGAGTGTTGGGAGGCTAGGGGGTTAGGGGGTTAGGAGGCTAGGGAGTTAGGGGGTTAAGAGGCTAGGGGGTTAGGAGGCTAGAGTGTTGGGAGGCTAGAGGGTTAGGGGGCTAGAGTGTTGGGAGGCTAGGGGGTTAGGAGGCTAGAGTGTTGGGAGGCTAGGGGTTAGGAGGCTAGAGTGTTGGGAGGCTAGGGGTCTAGGAGGCTAGAGTGTTGGGAGGCTAGAGGGTTAGGAGGCTAGAGTGTTGGGAGGCTAGGGGGTTAGGATGCTAGAGTGTTGGGAGGCTAGGGGTCTAGGAGGCTAGAGTGTTGGGAGTCTAGGGGTCTAGGAGGCTAGAGTGTTGGGAGGCTAGGGGTCTAGGAGGCTAGAGTGTTGGGAGGCTAGGAGTCTAGGATGCTAGAGTGTTGGGAGGCTATGGGTCTAGGAGGCTAGAAGGTTAGGGGGTTAGGGGGTTAGGAGGCTAGAGTGTTGGGAGGCTAGGGGTCTAGGAGGCTAGAGTGTTGGGAGGCTAGGGGGTTAGGAGGCTAGAGTGTTGGGAGGCTAGGGGTCTAGGAGGCTAGAGTGTTGGGAGGCTAGGGGGTTAGGAGGCTAGAGTGTTGGGAGGCTAGGGGTTAGGAGGCTAGAGTGTTGGGAGGCTAGGGGTCTAGGAGGCTAGAGTGTTGGGAGGATAGGGGTCTAGGAGGCTAGAGTGTTGGGAGGCTAGGGGGTTAGGAGGCTAGAGTGTTGGGAGGCTAGAGGGTTAGGAGGCTAGAGTGTTGGGAGGCTAGGGGTCTAGGAGGCTAGAGTGTTGGGAGGCTAGGGGTCTAGGAGGCTAGAGTGTTGGGAGGCTAGGGGTCTAGGAGGCTAAAGTGTTGGGAGGCTAGGGGTCTAGGAGGCTAGAGTGTTGGGAGGCTAGGGGGTTAGGAGGCTAGAAGGTTAGGGGGTTAGGGGGTTAGGAGGCTAGAGTGTTGGGGGGCTAGGGGGTTAGGAGGCTAGAGTGTTGGGAGGCTAGGGGGTTAGGAGGCTAGAGTGTTGGGAGGCTAGGGGTTAGGAGGCTAGAGTGTTGGGAGGCTAGGGGGTTAGGAGGCTAGAGTGTTGGGAGGCTAGGGGGTTAGGAGGCTAGAGTGTTGGGAGGCTAGGGGGTTAGGAGGCTAGAGTGTTGGGAGGCTAGGGGTTAGGAGGCTAGAGTGTTGGGAGGCTAGGGGTCTAGGAGGCTAGAGTGTTGGGAGGCTAGGGGGTTAGGGGGTTAGGAGGCTAGGGAGTTAGGGGGTTAAGAGGCTAGGGGGTTAGGAGGCTAGAGTGTTGGGAGGCTAGAGGGTTAGGGGGCTAGAGTGTTGGGAGGCTAGAGTGTTGGGAGGCTAGGGGTCTAGGAGGCTAGAGTGTTGGGAGGCTAGAGGGTTAGGAGGCTAGAGTGTTGGGAGGCTAGGGGTCTAGGAGGCTAGAGTGTTGGGAGGCTAGGGGTCTAGGAGGCTAGAGTGTTGCGAGGCTAGGGGTCTAGGAGGCTAGAGTGTTGGGAGGCTATGAGTCTAGGAGGCTAGAAGGTTAGGGGGTTTGGGGGTTAGGAGGCTAGAGTGTTGGGAGGCTAGGGGTCTAGGAGGCTAGAGTGTTGGGAGGCTAGGGGGTTAGGAGGCTAGAGGGTTGGGAGGCTAGGGGGTTAGGAGGCTAGAGTGTTGGGAGGCTAGAGGGTTAGGAGGCTAGAGTGTTGGGAGGCTAGAGTGTTGGGAGGCTAGGGGTCTAGGAGGCTAGAGTGTTGGGAGGCTAGAGTGTTGGGAGGCTAGAGTGTTGGGAGGCTAGGGGGTTAGGATGCTAGAGTGTTGGGAGGCTAGGGGTCTAGGAGGCTAGAGTGTTGGGAGGCTAGGGGTCTAGGAGGCTAGAGTGTTGGGAGGCTAGGGGTCTAGGAGGCTATAGTGTTGGGAGGCTAGGGGTCTAGGATGCTAGAGTGTTGGGAGGCTATGGGTCTAGGAGGCTAGAAGGTTAGGGGGTTAAGGGGTTAGGAGGCTAGAGTGTTGGGAGGCTAGGGGTCTAGGAGGCTAGAGTGTTGGGAGGCTAGGGGGTTAGGAGGCTAGAGTGTTGGGAGGCTAGGGGGTTAGGAGGCTAGAGTGTTGGGAGGCTAGGGGTTAGGAGGCTAGAGTGTTGGGAGGCTAGGGGTCTAGGAGGCTAGAGTGTTGGGAGGCTAGGGGGTTAGGGGGTTAGGAGGCTAGGGAGTTAGGGGGTTAAGAGGCTAGGGGGTTAGGAGGCTAGAGTGTTGGGAGGCTAGAGGGTTAGGAGGCTAGAGTGTTGGGAGGCTAGAGTGTTGGGAGGCTAGGGGTCTAGGAGGCTAGAGTGTTGGGAGGCTAGAGGGTTAGGAGGCTAGAGTGTTGGGAGGCTAGGGGTCTAGGAGGCTAGAGTGTTGGGAGGCTAGGGGTCTAGGAGGCTAGAGTGTTGGGAGGCTAGGGGTCTAGGAGGCTAGAGTGTTGGGAGGCTATGAGTCTAGGAGGCTAGAAGGTTAGGGGGTTAGGGGGTTAGGAGGCTAGAGTGTTGGGAGGCTAGGGGTCTAGGAGGCTAGAGTGTTGGGAGGCTAGGGGGTTAGGAGGCTAGAGGGTTGGGAGGCTAGGGGGTTAGGAGGCTAGAGTGTTGGGAGGCTAGAGGGTTAGGAGGCTAGAGTGTTGGGAGGCTAGAGTGTTGGGAGGCTAGGGGTCTAGGAGGCTAGAGTGTTGGGAGGCTAGAGGGTTAGGAGGCTAGAGTGTTGGGAGGCTAGGGGGTTAGGATGCTAGAGTGTTGGGAGGCTAGGGGTCTAGGAGGCTAGAGTGTTGGGAGTCTAGGGGTCTAGGAGGCTAGAGTGTTGGGAGGCTAGGGGTCTAGGAGGCTAGAGTGTTGGGAGGCTAGGGGTCTAGGATGCTAGAGTGTTGGGAGGCTATGGGTCTAGGAGGCTAGAAGGTTAGGGGGTTAGGGGGTTAGGAGGCTAGAGTGTTGGGAGGCTAGGGGTCTAGGAGGCTAGAGTGTTGGGAGGCTAGGGGGTTAGGAGGCTAGAGTGTTGGGAGGCTAGGGGTCTAGGAGGCTAGAGTGTTGGGAGGCTAGGGGGTTAGGAGGCTAGAGTGTTGGGAGGCTAGGGGTTAGGAGGCTAGAGTGTTGGGAGGCTAGGGGTCTAGGAGGCTAGAGTGTTGGGAGGATAGGGGTCTAGGAGGCTAGAGTGTTGGGAGGCTAGGGGGTTAGGAGGCTAGAGTGTTGGGAGGCTAGAGGGTTAGGAGGCTAGAGTGTTGGGAGGCTAGGGGTCTAGGAGGCTAGAGTGTTGGGAGGCTAGGGGTCTAGGAGGCTAGAGTGTTGGGAGGCTAGGGGTCTAGGAGGCTAAAGTGTTGGGAGGCTAGGGGTCTAGGAGGCTAGAGTGTTGGGAGGCTAGGGGGTTAGGAGGCTAGAGTGTTGGGAGGCTAGGGGGTTAGGAGGCTAGAGTGTTGGGATCCTAGAGGGTTAGGAGGCTAGAGTGTTGGGAGGCTAGAGTGTTGGGAGGCTAGGGGTCTAGGAGGCTAGAGTGTTGGGAGGCTAGAGGGTTAGGAGGCTAGAGTGTTGGGAGGCTAGGGGGTTAGGATGCTAGAGTGTTGGGAGGCTAGGGGTCTAGGAGGCTAGAGTGTTGGGAGGCTAGAGTGTTGGGAGGCTAGGGGTCTAGGAGGCTAGAGTGTTGGGAGGCTATGGGTCTAGGAGGCTAGAAGGTTAGGGGGTTAGGGGGTTAGGAGGCTAGAGTGTTGGGGGGCTAGGGGGTTAGGAGGCTAGAGTGTTGGGAGGCTAGGGGGTTAGGAGGCTAGAGTGTTGGGAGGCTAGGGGTTAGGAGGCTAGAGTGTTGGGAGGCTAGGGGGTTAGGAGGCTAGAGTGTTGGGAGGCTAGGGGGTTAGGAGGCTAGAGTGTTGGGAGGCTAGGGGGTTAGGAGGTTAGAGTGTTGGGAGGCTAGGGGTTAGGAGGCTAGAGTATTGGGAGGCTAGGGGTCTAGGAGGCTAGAGTGTTGGGAGGCTAGGGGGTTAGGGGGTTAGGAGGCTAGGGAGTTAGGGGGTTAAGAGGCTAGGGGGTTAGGAGGCTAGAGTGTTGGGAGGCTAGAGGGTTAGGAGGCTAGAGTGTTGGGAGGCTAGAGTGTTGGGAGGCTAGGGGTCTAGGAGGCTAGAGTGTTGGGAGGCTAGAGGGTTAGGAGGCTAGAGTGTTGGGAGGCTAGGGGTCTAGGAGGCTAGAGTGTTGGGAGGCTAGGGGTCTAGGAGGCTAGAGTGTTGGGAGGCTAGAGGGTTAGATGGCTAGAGTGTTGGGAGGCTAGAGTGTTGGGAGGCTAGGGGTCTAGGAGGCTAGAGTGTTGGGAGGCTAGAGGGTTAGGAGGCTAGAGTGTTGGGAGGCTAGGGGGTTAGGATGCTAGAGTGTTGGGAGGCTAGGGGTCTAGGAGGCTAGAGTGTTGGGAGGCTAGAGTGTTGGGAGGCTAGGGGTCTAGGAGGCTAGAGTGTTGGGAGGCTATGGGTCTAGGAGGCTAGAAGGTTAGGGGGTTAGGGGGTTAGGAGGCTAGAGTGTTGGGGGGCTAGGGGGTTAGGAGGCTAGAGTGTTGGGAGGCTAGGGGGTTAGGAGGCTAGAGTGTTGGGAGGCTAGGGGTTAGGAGGCTAGAGTGTTGGGAGGCTAGGGGGTTAGGTGCTAGAGTGTTGGGAGGCTAGGGGGTTAGGAGGCTAGAGTGTTGGGAGGCTAGGGGGTTAGGAGGCTAGAGTGTTGGGAGGCTAGGGGTTAGGAGGCTAGAGTGTTGGGAGGCTAGGGGTCTAGGAGGCTAGAGTGTTGGGAGGCTAGGGGGTTAGGGGGTTAGGAGGCTAGGGAGTTAGGGGGTTAAGAGGCTAGGGGGTTAGGAGGCTAGAGTGTTGGGAGGCTAGAGGGTTAGGGGGCTAGAGTGTTGGGAGACTAGAGTGTTGGGAGGCTAGGGGTCTAGGAGGCTAGAGTGTTGGGAGGCTAGAGGGTTAGGAGGCTAGAGTGTTGGGAGGCTAGGGGTCTAGGAGGCTAGAGTGTTGGGAGGCTAGGGGTCTAGGAGGCTAGAGTGTTGCGAGGCTAGGGGTCTAGGAGGCTAGAGTGTTGGGAGGCTATGAGTCTAGGAGGCTAGAAGGTTAGGGGGTTTGGGGGTTAGGAGGCTAGAGTGTTGGGAGGCTAGGGGTCTAGGAGGCTAGAGTGTTGGGAGGCTAGGGGGTTAGGAGGCTAGAGGGTTGGGAGGCTAGGGGGTTAGGAGGCTAGAGTGTTGGGAGGCTAGAGGGTTAGGAGGCTAGAGTGTTGGGAGGCTAGAGTGTTGGGAGGCTAGGGGTCTAGGAGGCTAGAGTGTTGGGAGGCTAGAGTGTTGGGAGGCTAGAGTGTTGGGAGGCTAGGGGGTTAGGATGCTAGAGTGTTGGGAGGCTAGGGGTCTAGGAGGCTAGAGTGTTGGGAGGCTAGGGGTCTAGGAGGCTAGAGTGTTGGGAGGCTAGGGGTCTAGGAGGCTATAGTGTTGGGAGGCTAGGGGTCTAGGATGCGAGAGTGTTGGGAGGCTATGGGTCTAGGAGGCTAGAAGGTTAGGGGGTTAGGGGGTTAGGAGGCTAGAGTGTTGGGAGGCTAGGGGTCTAGGAGGCTAGAGTGTTGGGAGGCTAGGGGGTTAGGAGGCTAGAGTGTTGGGAGGCTAGGGGTCTAGGAGGCTAGAGTGTTGGGAGGCTAGGGGGTTAGGAGGCTAGAGTGTTGGGAGGCTAGGGGTTAGGAGGCTAGAGTGTTGGGAGGCTAGGGGTCTAGGAGGCTAGAGTGTTGGGAGGCTAGGGGTCTAGGAGGCTAGTGTGTTGGGAGGCTAGGGGTCTAGGAGGCTAGAGTGTTGGGAGGCTAGGGGGTTAGGAGGCTAGAGTGTTGGGAGGCTAGGGGGTTAGGAGGCTAGAGTGTTGGGAGGCTAGGGGGTTAGGAGGCTAGAGTGTTGGGAGGCTAGGGGTTAGGAGGCTAGAGTGTTGGGAGGCTAGGGGTCTAGGAGGCTAGAGTGTTGGGAGGCTAGGGGTCTAGTAGGCTAGAGTGTTGGGAGGCTAGGGGTCTAGGAGGCTAAAGTGTTGGGAGGCTAGGGGTCTAGGAGGCTAGAGTGTTGGGAGGCTAGGGGGTTAGGAGGCTAGAGTGTTGGGAGGCTAGGGGGTTAGGAGGCTAGAGTGTTGGGAGGCTAGAGGGTTAGGAGGCTAGAGTGTTGGGAGGCTAGAGTGTTGGGATTCTAGGGGTCTAGGAGGCTAGAGTTTTGGGAGGCTAGAGGGTTAGGAGGCTAGAGTGTTGGGAGGCTAGGGGGTTAGGATGCTAGAGTGTTGGGAGGCTAGGGGTCTAGGAGGCTAGAGTGTTGGGAGGCTAGAGTGTTGGGAGGCTAGGGGTCTAGGAGGCTAGAGTGTTGGGAGGCTATGGGTCTAGGAGGCTAGAAGGTTAGGGGGTTAGGGGGTTAGGAGGCTAGAGTGTTGGGGGGCTAGGGGGTTAGGAGGCTAGAGTGTTGGGAGGCTAGGGGGTTAGGAGGCTAGAGTGTTGGGAGGCTAGGGGTTAGGAGGCTAGAGTGTTGGGAGGCTAGGGGGTTAGGAGGCTAGAGTGTTGGGAGGCTAGGGGGTTAGGAGGCTAGAGTGTTGGGAGGCTAGGGGGTTAGGAGGCTAGAGTGTTGGGAGGCTAGGGGTTAGGAGGCTAGAGTATTGGGAGGCTAGGGGTCTAGGAGGCTAGAGTGTTGGGAGGCTAGGGGGTTAGGCGGTTAGGAGGCTAGGGAGTTAGGGGGTTAAGAGGCTAGGGGGTTAGGAGGCTAGAGTGTTGGGAGGCTAGAGGGTTAGGAGGCTAGAGTGTTGGGAGGCTAGAGTGTTGGGAGGCTAGGGGTCTAGGAGGCTAGAGTGTTGGGAGGCTAGAGGGTTAGGAGGCTAGAGTGTTGGGAGGCTAGGGGTCTAGGAGGCTAGAGTGTTGGGAGGCTAGGGGTCTAGGAGGCTAGAGTGTTGGGAGGCTAGAGGGTTAGATGGCTAGAGTGTTGGGAGGCTAGAGTGTTGGGAGGCTAGGGGTCTAGGAGGCTAGAGTGTTGGGAGGCTAGAGGGTTAGGAGGCTAGAGTGTTGGGAGGCTAGGGGGTTAGGATGCTAGAGTGTTGGGAGGCTAGGGGTCTAGGAGGCTAGAGTGTTGGGAGGCTAGAGTGTTGGGAGGCTAGGGGTCTAGGAGGCTAGAGTGTTGGGAGGCTATGGGTCTAGGAGGCTAGAAGGTTAGGGGGTTAGGGGGTTAGGAGGCTAGAGTGTTGGGGGGCTAGGGGGTTAGGAGGCTAGAGTGTTGGGAGGCTAGGGGGTTAGGAGGCTAGAGTGTTGGGAGGCTAGGGGTTAGGAGGCTAGAGTGTTGGGAGGCTAGGGGGTTAGGAGGCTAGAGTGTTGGGAGGCTAGGGGGTTAGGAGGCTAGAGTGTTGGGAGGCTAGGGGGTTAGGAGGCTAGAGTGTTGGGAGGCTAGGGGTTAGGAGGCTAGAGTGTTGGGAGGCTAGGGGTCTAGGAGGCTAGAGTGTTGGGAGGCTAGGGGGTTAGGGGGTTAGGAGGCTAGGGAGTTAGGGGGTTAAGAGGCTAGGGGGTTAGGAGGCTAGAGTGTTGGGAGGCTAGAGGGTTAGGGGGCTAGAGTGTTGGGAGGCTAGAGTGTTGGGAGGCTAGGGGTCTAGGAGGCTAGAGTGTTGGGAGGCTAGAGGGTTAGGAGGCTAGAGTGTTGGGAGGCTAGGGGTCTAGGAGGCTAGAGTGTTGGGAGGCTAGGGGTCTAGGAGGCTAGAGTGTTGCGAGGCTAGGGGTCTAGGAGGCTAGAGTGTTGGGAGGCTATGAGTCTAGGAGGCTAGAAGGTTAGGGGGTTTGGGGGTTAGGAGGCTAGAGTGTTGGGAGGCTAGGGGTCTAGGAGGCTAGAGTGTTGGGAGGCTAGGGGGTTAGGAGGCTAGAGGGTTGGGAGGCTAGGGGGTTAGGAGGCTAGAGTGTTGGGAGGCTAGAGGGTTAGGAGGCTAGAGTGTTGGGAGGCTAGAGTGTTGGGAGGCTAGGGGTCTAGGAGGCTAGAGTGTTGGGAGGCTAGAGTGTTGGGAGGCTAGAGTGTTGGGAGGCTAGGGGGTTAGGATGCTAGAGTGTTGGGAGGCTAGGGGTCTAGGAGGCTAGAGTGTTGGGAGGCTAGGGGTCTAGGAGGCTAGAGTGTTGGGAGGCTAGGGGTCTAGGAGGCTATAGTGTTGGGAGGCTAGGGGTCTAGGATGCTAGAGTGTTGGGAGGCTATGGGTCTAGGAGGCTAGAAGGTTAGGGGGTTAGGGGGTTAGGAGGCTAGAGTGTTGGGAGGCTAGGGGTCTAGGAGGCTAGAGTGTTGGGAGGCTAGGGGGTTAGGAGGCTAGAAGGTTAGGGGGTTAGGGGGTTAGGAGGCTAGAGTGTTGGGGGGCTAGGGGTCTAGGAGGCTAGAGTGTTGGGAGGCTAGAGTGTTGGGAGGCTAGGGGTCTAGGAGGCTAGAGTGTTGGGAGGCTATGGGTCTAGGAGGCTAGAAGGTTAGGGGGTTAGGGGGTTAGGAGGCTAGAGTGTTGGGGGGCTAGGGGGTTAGGAGGCTAGAGTGTTGGGAGGCTAGGGGGTTAGGAGGCTAGAGTGTTGGGAGGCTAGGGGTTAGGAGGCTAGAGTGTTGGGAGGCTAGGGGGTTAGGAGGCTAGAGTGTTGGGAGGCTAGGGGGTTAGGAGGCTAGAGTGTTGGGAGGCTAGGGGGTTAGGAGGCTAGAGTGTTGGGAGGCTAGGGGTTAGGAGGCTAGAGTGTTGGGAGGCTAGGGGTCTAGGAGGCTAGAGTGTTGGGAGGCTAGGGGGTTAGGGGGTTAGGAGGCTAGGGAGTTAGGGGGTTAAGAGGCTAGGGGGTTAGGAGGCTAGAGTGTTGGGAGGCTAGAGGGTTAGGGGGCTAGAGGGTTAGGGGGCTAGAGTGTTGGGAGGCTAGAGTGTTGGGAGGCTAGGGGTCTAGGAGGCTAGAGTGTTGGGAGGCTAGAGGGTTAGGAGGCTAGAGTGTTGGGAGGCTAGGGGTCTAGGAGGCTAGAGTGTTGGGAGGCTAGGGGTCTAGGAGGCTAGAGTGTTGCGAGGCTAGGGGTCTAGGAGGCTAGAGTGTTGGGAGGCTATGAGTCTAGGAGGCTAGAAGGTTAGGGGGTTTGGGGGTTAGGAGGCTAGAGTGTTGGGAGGCTAGGGGTCTAGGAGGCTAGAGTGTTGGGAGGCTAGGGGGTTAGGAGGCTAGAGGGTTGGGAGGCTAGGGGGTTAGGAGGCTAGAGTGTTGGGAGGCTAGAGGGTTAGGAGGCTAGAGTGTTGGGAGGCTAGAGTGTTGGGAGGCTAGGGGTCTAGGAGGCTAGAGTGTTGGGAGGCTAGAGTGTTGGGAGGCTAGAGTGTTGGGAGGCTAGGGGGTTAGGATGCTAGAGTGTTGGGAGGCTAGGGGTCTAGGAGGCTAGAGTGTTGGGAGGCTAGGGGTCTAGGAGGCTAGAGTGTTGGGAGGCTAGGGGTCTAGGAGGCTATAGTGTTGGGAGGCTAGGGGTCTAGGATGCTAGAGTGTTGGGAGGCTATGGGTCTAGGAGGCTAGAAGGTTAGGGGGTTAGGGGGTTAGGAGGCTAGAGTGTTGGGAGGCTAGGGGTCTAGGAGGCTAGAGTGTTGGGAGGCTAGGGGGTTAGGAGGCTAGAGTGTTGGGAGGCTAGGGGTCTAGGAGGCTAGAGTGTTGGGAGGCTAGGGGGTTAGGAGGCTAGAGTGTTGGGAGGCTAGGGGTTAGGAGGCTAGAGTGTTGGGAGGCTAGGGGTCTAGGAGGCTAGAGTGTTGGGAGGATAGGGGTCTAGGAGGCTAGAGTGTTGGGAGGCTAGGGGGTTAGGAGGCTAGAGTGTTGGGAGGCTAGAGGGTTAGGAGGCTAGAGTGTTGGGAGGCTAGGGGTCTAGGAGGCTAGAGTGTTGGGAGGCTAGGGGTCTAGGAGGCTAGAGTGTTGGGAGGCTAGGGGTCTAGGAGGCTAGAGTGTTGGGAGGCTAGGGGTCTAGGAGGCTAGAGTGTTGGGAGGCTAGGGGGTTAGGAGGCTAGAGTGTTGGGAGGCTAGGGGGTTAGGAGGCTAGAGTGTTGGGAGGCTAGGGGGTTAGGAGGCTAGAGTGTTGGGAGAATAGGGGTTAGGAGGCTAGAGTGTTGGGAGGCTAGGGGTCTAGGAGGCTAGAGTGTTGGGAGGCTAGGGGGTTAGGGGGTTAGGAGGCTAGGGAGTTAGGGGGTTAAGAGGCTAGGGGGTTAGGAGGCTAGAGTGTTGGGAGGCTAGAGGGTTAGGAGGCTAGAGTGTTGGGAGGCTAGAGTGTTGGGAGGCTAGGGGTCTAGGAGGCTAGAGTGTTGGGAGGCTAGAGGGTTAGGAGGCTAGAGTGTTGGGAGGCTAGGGGTCTAGGAGGCTAGAGTGTTGGGAGGCTAGGGGTCTAGGAGGCTAGAGTGTTGGGAGGCTAGGGGTCTAGGAGGCTAGAGTGTTGGGAGGCTATGAGTCTAGGAGGCTAGAAGGTTAGGGGGTTAGGGGGTTAGGAGGCTAGAGTGTTGGGAGGCTAGGGGTCTAGGAGGCTAGAGTGTTGGGAGGCTAGAGGGTTAGGAGGCTAGAGTTTTGGGAGGCTAGGGGGTTAGGAGGCTAGAGTGTTGGGAGGCTAGAGGGTTAGGAGGCTAGAGTGTTGGGAGACTAGGGGGTCTAGGAGGATAGAGTGTTGGGAGGCTAGGGGGTTAGGAGGCTAGAGTGTTGGGAGGCTAGGGGGTTAGGAGGCTAGAGTGTTGGGAGGCTAGGGGTTAAGGGGCTAGAGTGTTGGGAGGCTAGGGGTCTAGGAGGCTAGAGTGTTGGGAGGCTAGGGGGTCAGGAGGCTAGAGTGTTGGGAGGCTAGGGGGTTAGGAGGCTAGAGTGTTGGGAGGCTAGGGGTTAGGAGGCTAGAGTGTTGGGAGGCTAGGGGTCTAGGAGGCTAGAGTGTTGGGAGGATAGGGGTCTAGGAGGCTAGAGTGTTGGGAGGCTAGGGGGTTAGGAGGCTAGAGTGTTGGGAGGCTAGAGGGTTAGGAGGCTAGAGTGTTGGGAGGCTAGGGGTCTAGGAGGCTAGAGTGTTGGGAGGCTAGGGGTCTAGGAGGCTAGAGTGTTGGGAGGCTAGGGTTCTAGGAGGCTAGGGGTCTAGGAGGCTATAGTGTTGGGAGGCTAGGGGTCTAGGATGCTAGAGTGTTGGGAGGCTATGGGTCTAGGAGGCTAGAAGGTTAGGGGGTTAGGGGGTTAGGAGGCTAGAGTGTTGGGAGGCTAGGGGTCTAGGAGGCTAGAGTGTTGGGAGGCTAGGGGGTTAGGAGGCTAGAGTGTTGGGAGGCTAGGGGTCTAGGAGGCTAGAGTGTTGGGAGGCTAGGGGGTTAGGAGGCTAGAGTGTTGGGAGGCTAGGGGTTAGGAGGCTAGAGTGTTGGGAGGCTAGGGGTCTAGGAGGCTAGAGTGTTGGGAGGATAGGGGTCTAGGAGGCTAGAGTGTTGGGAGGCTAGGGGGTTAGGAGGCTAGAGTGTTGGGAGGCTAGAGGGTTAGGAGGCTAGAGTGTTGGGAGGCTAGGGGTCTAGGAGGCTAGAGTGTTGGGAGGCTAGGGGTCTAGGAGGCTAGAGTGTTGGGAGGCTAGGGGTCTAGGAGGCTAGAGTGTTGGGAGGCTAGGGGTCTAGGAGGCTAGAGTGTTGGGAGGCTAGGGGGTTAGGAGGCTAGAGTGTTGGGAGGCTAGGGGGTTAGGAGGCTAGAGTGTTGGGAGGCTAGGGGGTTAGGATGCTAGAGTGTTGGGAGGCTAGGGGTCTAGGAGGCTAGAGTGTTGGGAGGCTAGAGTGTTGGGAGGCTAGGGGTCTAGGAGGCTAGAGTGTTGGGAGGCTATGGGTCTAGGAGGCTAGAAGGTTAGGGGGTTAGGGGGTTAGGAGGCTAGAGTGTTGGGGGGCTAGGGGGTTAGGAGGCTAGAGTGTTGGGAGGCTAGGGGGTTAGGAGGCTAGAGTGTTGGGAGGCTAGGGGTTAGGAGGCTAGAGTGTTGGGAGGCTAGGGGGTTAGGAGGCTAGAGTGTTGGGAGGCTAGGGGGTTAGGAGGCTAGAGTGTTGGGAGGCTAGGGGGTTAGGAGGCTAGAGTGTTGGGAGGCTAGGGGTTAGGAGGCTAGAGTGTTGGGAGGCTAGGGGTCTAGGAGGCTAGAGTGTTGGGAGGCTAGGGGGTTAGGGGGTTAGGAGGCTAGGGAGTTAGGGGGTTAAGAGGCTAGGGGGTTAGGAGGCTAGAGTGTTGGGAGGCTAGAGGGTTAGGGGGCTAGAGTGTTGGGAGACTAGAGTGTTGGGAGGCTAGGGGTCTAGGAGGCTAGAGTGTTGGGAGGCTAGAGGGTTAGGAGGCTAGAGTGTTGGGAGGCTAGGGGTCTAGGAGGCTAGAGTGTTGGGAGGCTAGGGGTCTAGGAGGCTAGAGTGTTGCGAGGCTAGGGGTCTAGGAGGCTAGAGTGTTGGGAGGCTATGAGTCTAGGAGGCTAGAAGGTTAGGGGGTTTGGGGGTTAGGAGGCTAGAGTGTTGGGAGGCTAGGGGTCTAGGAGGCTAGAGTGTTGGGAGGCTAGGGGGTTAGGAGGCTAGAGGGTTGGGAGGCTAGGGGGTTAGGAGGCTAGAGTGTTGGGAGGCTAGAGGGTTAGGAGGCTAGAGTGTTGGGAGGCTAGAGTGTTGGGAGGCTAGGGGTCTAGGAGGCTAGAGTGTTGGGAGGCTAGAGTGTTGGGAGGCTAGAGTGTTGGGAGGCTAGGGGGTTAGGATGCTAGAGTGTTGGGAGGCTAGGGGTCTAGGAGGCTAGAGTGTTGGGAGGCTAGGGGTCTAGGAGGCTAGAGTGTTGGGAGGCTAGGGGTCTAGGAGGCTATAGTGTTGGGAGGCTAGGGGTCTAGGATGCTAGAGTGTTGGGAGGCTATGGGTCTAGGAGGCTAGAAGGTTAGGGGGTTAGGGGGTTAGGAGGCTAGAGTGTTGGGAGGCTAGGGGTCTAGGAGGCTAGAGTGTTGGGAGGCTAGGGGGTTAGGAGGCTAGAGTGTTGGGAGGCTAGGGGTCTAGGAGGCTAGAGTGTTGGGAGGCTAGGGGGTTAGGAGGCTAGAGTGTTGGGAGGCTAGGGGTTAGGAGGCTAGAGTGTTGGGAGGCTAGGGGTCTAGGAGGCTAGAGTGTTGGGAGGATAGGGGTCTAGGAGGCTAGAGTGTTGGGAGGCTAGGGGGTTAGGAGGCTAGAGTGTTGGGAGGCTAGAGGGTTAGGAGGCTAGAGTGTTGGGAGGCTAGGGGTCTAGGAGGCTAGAGTGTTGGGAGGCTAGGGGTCTAGGAGGCTAGAGTGTTGGGAGGCTAGGGTTCTAGGAGGCTAGAGTGTTGGGAGGCTAGGGGTCTAGGAGGCTAGAGTGTTGGGAGGCTAGGGGGTTAGGAGGCTAGAGTGTTGGGAGGCTAGGGGGTTAGGAGGCTAGAGTGTTGGGAGGCTAGGGGGTTAGGAGGCTAGAGTGTTGGGAGGCTAGGGGTTAGGAGGCTAGAGTGTTGGGAGGCTAGGGGTCTAGGAGGCTAGAGTGTTGGGAGGCTAGGGGTCTAGGAGGCTAGAGTGTTGGGAGGCTAGGGGTCTAGGAGGCTAAAGTGTTGGGAGGCTAGGGGTCTAGGAGGCTAGAGTGTTGGGAGGCTAGGGGGTTAGGAGGCTAGAGTGTTGGGAGGCTAGGGGGTTAGGAGGCTAGAGTGTTGGGAGGCTAGAGGGTTAGGAGGCTAGAGTGTTGGGAGGCTAGAGTGTTGGGAGGCTAGGGGTCTAGGAGGCTAGAGTGTTGGGAGGCTAGAGGGTTAGGAGGCTAGAGTGTTGGGAGGCTAGGGGGTTAGGATGCTAGAGTGTTGGGAGGCTAGGGGTCTAGGAGGCTAGAGTGTTGGGAGGCTAGAGTGTTGGGAGGCTAGGGGTCTAGGAGGCTAGAGTGTTGGGAGGCTATGGGTCTAGGAGGCTAGAAGGTTAGGGGGTTAGGGGGTTAGGAGGCTAGAGTGTTGGGGGGCTAGGGGGTTAGGAGGCTAGAGTGTTGGGAGGCTAGGGGGTTAGGAGGCTAGAGTGTTGGGAGGCTAGGGGTTAGGAGGCTAGAGTGTTGGGAGGCTAGGGGGTTAGGAGGCTAGAGTGTTGGGAGGCTAGGGGGTTAGGAGGCTAGAGTGTTGGGAGGCTAGGGGGTTAGGAGGCTAGAGTGTTGGGAGGCTAGGGGTTAGGAGGCTAGAGTATTGGGAGGCTAGGGGTCTAGGAGGCTAGAGTGTTGGGAGGCTAGGGGGTTAGGGGGTTAGGAGGCTAGGGAGTTAGGGGGTTAAGAGGCTAGGGGGTTAGGAGGCTAGAGTGTTGGGAGGCTAGAGGGTTAGGAGGCTAGAGTGTTGGGAGGCTAGAGTGTTGGGAGGCTAGGGGTCTAGGAGGCTAGAGTGTTGGGAGGCTAGAGGGTTAGGAGGCTAGAGTGTTGGGAGGCTAGGGGTCTAGGAGGCTAGAGTGTTGGGAGGCTAGGGGTCTAGGAGGCTAGAGTGTTGGGAGGCTAGAGGGTTAGATGGCTAGAGTGTTGGGAGGCTAGAGTGTTGGGAGGCTAGGGGTCTAGGAGGCTAGAGTGTTGGGAGGCTAGAGGGTTAGGAGGCTAGAGTGTTGGGAGGCTAGGGGGTTAGGATGCTAGAGTGTTGGGAGGCTAGGCTTCTAGGAGGCTAGAGTGTTGGGAGGCTAGAGTGTTGGGAGGCTAGGGGTCTAGGAGGCTAGAGTGTTGGGAGGCTATGGGTCTAGGAGGCTAGAAGGTTAGGGGGTTAGGGGGTTAGGAGGCTAGAGTGTTGGGGGGCTAGGGGGTTAGGAGGCTAGAGTGTTGGGAGGCTAGGGGGTTAGGAGGCTAGAGTGTTGGGAGGCTAGGGGTTAGGAGGCTAGAGTGTTGGGAGGCTAGGGGGTTAGGAGGCTAGAGTGTTGGGAGGCTAGGGGGTTAGGAGGCTAGAGTGTTGGGAGGCTAGGGGGTTAGGAGGCTAGAGTGTTGGGAGGCTAGGGGTTAGGAGGCTAGAGTGTTGGGAGGCTAGGGGTCTAGGAGGCTAGAGTGTTGGGAGGCTAGGGGGTTAGGGGGTTAGGAGGCTAGGGAGTTAGGGGGTTAAGAGGCTAGGGGGTTAGGAGGCTAGAGTGTTGGGAGGCTAGAGGGTTAGGGGGCTAGAGTGTTGGGAGGCTAGAGTGTTGGGAGGCTAGGGGTCTAGGAGGCTAGAGTGTTGGGAGGCTAGAGGGTTAGGAGGCTAGAGTGTTGGGAGGCTAGGGGTCTAGGAGGCTAGAGTGTTGGGAGGCTAGGGGTCTAGGAGGCTAGAGTGTTGCGAGGCTAGGGGTCTAGGAGGCTAGAGTGTTGGGAGGCTATGAGTCTAGGAGGCTAGAAGGTTAGGGGGTTTGGGGGTTAGGAGGCTAGAGTGTTGGGAGGCTAGGGGTCTAGGAGGCTAGAGTGTTGGGAGGCTAGGGGGTTAGGAGGCTAGAGGGTTGGGAGGCTAGGGGGTTAGGAGGCTAGAGTGTTGGGAGGCTAGAGGGTTAGGAGGCTAGAGTGTTGGGAGGCTAGAGTGTTGGGAGGCTAGGGGTCTAGGAGGCTAGAGTGTTGGGAGGCTAGAGGGTTGGGAGGCTAGAGTGTTGGGAGGCTAGGGGGTTAGGATGCTAGAGTGTTGGGAGGCTAGGGGTCTAGGAGGCTAGAGTGTTGGGAGGCTAGGGGTCTAGGAGGCTAGAGTGTTGGGAGGCTAGGGGTCTAGGAGGCTATAGTGTTGGGAGGCTAGGGGTCTAGGATGCTAGAGTGTTGGGAGGCTATGGGTCTAGGAGGCTAGAAGGTTAGGGGGTTAGGGGGTTAGGAGGCTAGAGTGTTGGGAGGCTAGGGGTCTAGGAGGCTAGAGTGTTGGGAGGCTAGGGGGTTAGGAGGCTAGAGTGTTGGGAGGCTAGGGGTCTAGGAGGCTAGAGTGTTGGGAGGCTAGGGGGTTAGGAGGCTAGAGTGTTGGGAGGCTAGGGGTTAGGAGGCTAGAGTGTTGGGAGGCTAGGGGTCTAGGAGGCTAGAGTGTTGGGAGGATAGGGGTCTAGGAGGCTAGAGTGTTGGGAGGCTAGGGGGTTAGGAGGCTAGAGTGTTGGGAGGCTAGAGGGTTAGGAGGCTAGAGTGTTGGGAGGCTAGGGGTCTAGGAGGCTAGAGTGTTGGGAGGCTAGGGGTCTAGGAGGCTAGAGTGTTGGGAGGCTAGGGTTCTAGGAGGCTAGAGTGTTGGGAGGCTAGGGGTCTAGGAGGCTAGAGTGTTGGGAGGCTAGGGGGTTAGGAGGCTAGAGTGTTGGGAGGCTAGGGGGTTAGGAGGCTAGAGTGTTGGGAGGCTAGGGGGTTAGGAGGCTAGAGTGTTGGGAGGCTAGGGGTTAGGAGGCTAGAGTGTTGGGAGGCTAGGGGTCTAGGAGGCTAGAGTGTTGGGAGGCTAGGGGTCTAGGAGGCTAGAGTGTTGGGAGGCTAGGGGTCTAGGAGGCTAAAGTGTTGGGAGGCTAGGGGTCTAGGAGGCTAGAGTGTTGGGAGGCTAGGGGGTTAGGAGGCTAGAGTGTTGGGAGGCTAGGGGGTTAGGAGGCTAGAGTGTTGGGAGGCTAGAGGGTTAGGAGGCTAGAGTGTTGGGAGGCTAGAGTGTTGGGAGGCTAGGGGTCTAGGAGGCTAGAGTGTTGGGAGGCTAGAGGGTTAGGAGGCTAGAGTGTTGGGAGGCTAGGGGGTTAGGATGCTAGAGTGTTGGGAGGCTAGGGGTCTAGGAGGCTAGAGTGTTGGGAGGCTAGAGTGTTGGGAGGCTAGGGGTCTAGGAGGCTAGAGTGTTGGGAGGCTATGGGTCTAGGAGGCTAGAAGGTTAGGGGGTTAGGGGGTTAGGAGGCTAGAGTGTTGGGGGGCTAGGGGGTTAGGAGGCTAGAGTGTTGGGAGGCTAGGGGGTTAGGAGGCTAGAGTGTTGGGAGGCTAGGGGTTAGGAGGCTAGAGTGTTGGGAGGCTAGGGGGTTAGGAGGCTAGAGTGTTGGGAGGCTAGGGGGTTAGGAGGCTAGAGTGTTGGGAGGCTAGGGGGTTAGGAGGCTAGAGTGTTGGGAGGCTAGGGGTTAGGAGGCTAGAGTATTGGGAGGCTAGGGGTCTAGGAGGCTAGAGTGTTGGGAGGCTAGGGGGTTAGGGGGTTAGGAGGCTAGGGAGTTAGGGGGTTAAGAGGCTAGGGGGTTAGGAGGCTAGAGTGTTGGGAGGCTAGAGGGTTAGGAGGCTAGAGTGTTGGGAGGCTAGAGTGTTGGGAGGCTAGGGGTCTAGGAGGCTAGAGTGTTGGGAGGCTAGAGGGTTAGGAGGCTAGAGTGTTGGGAGGCTAGGGGTCTAGGAGGCTAGAGTGTTGGGAGGCTAGGGGTCTAGGAGGCTAGAGTGTTGGGAGGCTAGAGGGTTAGATGGCTAGAGTGTTGGGAGGCTAGAGTGTTGGGAGGCTAGGGGTCTAGGAGGCTAGAGTGTTGGGAGGCTAGAGGGTTAGGAGGCTAGAGTGTTGGGAGGCTAGGGGGTTAGGATGCTAGAGTGTTGGGAGGCTAGGCTTCTAGGAGGCTAGAGTGTTGGGAGGCTAGAGTGTTGGGAGGCTAGGGGTCTAGGAGGCTAGAGTGTTGGGAGGCTATGGGTCTAGGAGGCTAGAAGGTTAGGGGGTTAGGGGGTTAGGAGGCTAGAGTGTTGGGGGGCTAGGGGGTTAGGAGGCTAGAGTGTTGGGAGGCTAGGGGGTTAGGAGGCTAGAGTGTTGGGAGGCTAGGGGTTAGGAGGCTAGAGTGTTGGGAGGCTAGGGGGTTAGGAGGCTAGAGTGTTGGGAGGCTAGGGGGTTAGGAGGCTAGAGTGTTGGGAGGCTAGGGGGTTAGGAGGCTAGAGTGTTGGGAGGCTAGGGGTTAGGAGGCTAGAGTGTTGGGAGGCTAGGGGTCTAGGAGGCTAGAGTGTTGGGAGGCTAGGGGGTTAGGGGGTTAGGAGGCTAGGGAGTTAGGGGGTTAAGAGGCTAGGGGGTTAGGAGGCTAGAGTGTTGGGAGGCTAGAGGGTTAGGGGGCTAGAGTGTTGGGAGGCTAGAGTGTTGGGAGGCTAGGGGTCTAGGAGGCTAGAGTGTTGGGAGGCTAGAGGGTTAGGAGGCTAGAGTGTTGGGAGGCTAGGGGTCTAGGAGGCTAGAGTGTTGGGAGGCTAGGGGTCTAGGAGGCTAGAGTGTTGCGAGGCTAGGGGTCTAGGAGGCTAGAGTGTTGGGAGGCTATGAGTCTAGGAGGCTAGAAGGTTAGGGGGTTTGGGGGTTAGGAGGCTAGAGTGTTGGGAGGCTAGGGGTCTAGGAGGCTAGAGTGTTGGGAGGCTAGGGGGTTAGGAGGCTAGAGGGTTGGGAGGCTAGGGGGTTAGGAGGCTAGAGTGTTGGGAGGCTAGAGGGTTAGGAGGCTAGAGTGTTGGGAGGCTAGAGTGTTGGGAGGCTAGGGGTCTAGGAGGCTAGAGTGTTGGGAGGCTAGAGGGTTGGGAGGCTAGAGTGTTGGGAGGCTAGGGGGTTAGGATGCTAGAGTGTTGGGAGGCTAGGGGTCTAGGAGGCTAGAGTGTTGGGAGGCTAGGGGTCTAGGAGGCTAGAGTGTTGGGAGGCTAGGGGTCTAGGAGGCTATAGTGTTGGGAGGCTAGGGGTCTAGGATGCTAGAGTGTTGGGAGGCTATGGGTCTAGGAGGCTAGAAGGTTAGGGGGTTAGGGGGTTAGGAGGCTAGAGTGTTGGGAGGCTAGGGGTCTAGGAGGCTAGAGTGTTGGGAGGCTAGGGGGTTAGGAGGCTAGAGTGTTGGGAGGCTAGGGGTCTAGGAGGCTAGAGTGTTGGGAGGCTAGGGGGTTAGGAGGCTAGAGTGTTGGGAGGCTAGGGGTTAGGAGGCTAGAGTGTTGGGAGGCTAGGGGTCTAGGAGGCTAGAGTGTTGGGAGGATAGGGGTCTAGGAGGCTAGAGTGTTGGGAGGCTAGGGGGTTAGGAGGCTAGAGTGTTGGGAGGCTAGAGGGTTAGGAGGCTAGAGTGTTGGGAGGCTAGGGGTCTAGGAGGCTAGAGTGTTGGGAGGCTAGGGGTCTAGGAGGCTAGAGTGTTGGGAGGCTAGGGGTCTAGGAGGCTAGAGTGTTGGGAGGCTAGGGGTCTAGGAGGCTAGAGTGTTGGGAGGCTAGGGGGTTAGGAGGCTAGAGTGTTGGGAGGCTAGGGGGTTAGGAGGCTAGAGTGTTGGGAGGCTAGGGGGTTAGGAGGCTAGAGTGTTGGGAGGCTAGGGGTTAGGAGGCTAGAGTGTTGGGAGGCTAGGGGTCTAGGAGGCTAGAGTGTTGGGAGGCTAGGGGGTTAGGGGGTTAGGAGGCTAGGGAGTTAGGGGGTTAAGAGGCTAGGGGGTTAGGAGGCTAGAGTGTTGGGAGGCTAGAGGGTTAGGAGGCTAGAGTGTTGGGAGGCTAGAGTGTTGGGAGGCTAGGGGTCTAGGAGGCTAGAGTGTTGGGAGGCTAGAGGGTTAGGAGGCTAGAGTGTTGGGAGGCTAGGGGTCTAGGAGGCTAGAGTGTTGGGAGGCTAGGGGTCTAGGAGGCTAGAGTGTTGGGAGGCTAGGGGTCTAGGAGGCTAGAGTGTTGGGAGGCTATGAGTCTAGGAGGCTAGAAGGTTAGGGGGTTAGGGGTTTAGGAGGCTAGAGTGTTGGGAGGCTAGGGGTCTAGGAGGCTAGAGTGTTGGGAGGCTAGAGGGTTAGGAGGCTAGAGTTTTGGGAGGCTAGGGGGTTAGGAGGCTAGAGTGTTGGGAGGCTAGAGGGTTAGGAGGCTAGAGTGTTGGGAGACTAGGGGGTCTAGGAGGATAGAGTGTTGGGAGGCTAGGGGGTTAGGAGGCTAGAGTGTTGGGAGGCTAGGGGGTTAGGAGGCTAGAGTGTTGGGAGGCTAGGGGT
Source organism: Salvelinus fontinalis (assembly GCF_029448725.1). NCBI lineage: Eukaryota > Metazoa > Chordata > Actinopteri > Salmoniformes > Salmonidae > Salvelinus > Salvelinus fontinalis. The sequence goes on from NC_074668.1 coordinate 64,544,630, forward strand.
TAAGGGGCTAGAGTGTTGGGAGGCTAGGGGTCTAGGAGGCTAGAGTGTTGGGAGGCTAGGGGGTCAGGAGGCTAGAGTGTTGGGAGGCTAGAGGGTTAGGAGGCTAGAGTGTTGGGAGGCTAGGGGTCTAGGAGGCTACAGTGTTGGGAGGCTAGGGGTCTAGGAGGCTAGAGTGTTGGGAGGCTAGGGGTCTAGGAGGATAGAGTGTTGGGAGGCTAGGGGTCTAGGAGGCTAGAGTGTTGGGAGGCTAGGGGGTTAGGAGGCTAGAGTGTTGGGAGGCTAGGGGTCTAGGAGGCTAGAGTGTTGGGAGGCTAGGGGTCTAGGAGGCTAGAAGGTTAGGGGGTTAGGGGGTTAGGAGGCTAGAGTGTTGGGAGGCTAGGGGTCTAGGAGGCTAGAGTGTTGGGAGCCTAGGGGGTTAGGAGGCTAGAGTGTTGGGAGGCTAGGGGGTTAGGAGGCTAGAGTGTTGGGAGGCTAGGGGGTTAGAAGGCTGGAGTGTTGGGAGGCTAGGGGTCTAGGAGGCTAGAGTGTTGGGAGGCTAGGGCTCTAGGAGGCTAGAGTGTTGGGAGGCTAGAGGGTCTAGGAGGCTAGAGTGTTGGGAGGCTAGGGGGTTAAGAGGCTAGAGTGTTGGGAGGCTAGGGGGTTAGGAGGCTAGAGGGTTGGGAGGCTAGAGTGTTCGGAGGCTAGTGGGTTAGGAGGCTAGAGTGTTGGGAGGCTAGGGGGGTAGGAGGCTAGGGGGTTAGGAGGCTAGAGTGTTGGGAGGCTAGGGGGTTAGGAGGCTAGAGTGTTGGGAGGCTAGTGGGTTAGGAGGCTAGAGTGTTGGGAGGCTAGAGTGTTGGGAGGCTATGGGGTTAGGAGGCTAGAGTGTTGGGAGGCTAGAGGGTTAGGAGGCTAGAGTGTTGGGAGGCTAGTGGGTTAGGAGGCTAGAGTGTTGGGAGGCTAGGGGGTTAGGAGGCTAGAGTGTTGGGAGGCTAGGGGTCTAGGAGGCTAGAGTGTTGGGAGGCTAGGGGGTTAGGAGGCTAGAGTGTTGGGAGGCTAGAGTGTTGGGAGGCTAGAGTGTTGGGAGACTAGAGTGTTGGGAGGCTAGGGGGTTAGGAGGCTGGAGTGTTGGGAGGCTAGGGGGTTAGGAGGCTAGAGTGTTGGGAGGCTAGGGTTCTAGGAGGCTAGAGTGTTGGGAGGCTAGGGGTCTAGGAGGCTAGAGTGTTGGGAGGCTAGGGGTCTAGGAGGCTAGAAGGTTAGGGGGTTAGGAGGCTAGAGTGTTGGGAGGCTAGGGGGTTAGGAGGCTAGAGTGTTGGGAGGCTAGGGGTCTAGGAGGCTAGAGTGTTGGGAGGCTAGGGGGTTAGGAGGCTAGAGTGTTGGGAGGCTAGGGGTCTAGGAGGCTAGAGTGTTGGGAGGCTAGGGGTTAGGAGGCTAGAGTGTTGGGAGGGTAGGGGGTTAGGAGGCTAGAGTGTTGGGAGGCTAGGGGTCTAGGAGGCTAGAGTGTTGGGAGGCTAGGGAGTTAGAAGGCTAGAGTGTTGGGAGGCTAGGGGGTTAGGAGGCTAGAGTGTTGGGAGGCTAGAGTGTTGGGAGGCTAGAGTGTTGGGAGGCTAGGGGGTTAGGAGGCTGGAGTGTTGGGAGGCTAGGGGGTTAGGAGGCTAGAGTGTTGGGAGGCTAGGGGTCTAGGAGGCTAGAGTGTTGGGAGGCTAGGGGTCTAGGAGGCTAGAAGGTTGGGAGGCTAGAGGGTCTAGGAGGCTAGAGTGTTGGGAGGCTAGGGGGTTAAGAGGCTAGAGTGTTGGGAGGCTAGGGGGTTAGGAGGCTAGAGGGTTGGGAGGCTAGAGTGTTCGGAGGCTAGTGGGTTAGGAGGCTAGAGTGTTGGGAGGCTAGGGGGGTAGGAGGCTAGGGGGTTAGGAGGCTAGAGTGTTGGGAGGCTAGGGGGTTAGGAGGCTAGAGTGTTGGGAGGCTAGTGGGTTAGGAGGCTAGAGTGTTGGGAGGCTAGAGTTTAGGGAGGCTATGGGGTTAGGAGGCTAGAGTGTTGGGAGGCTAGAGGGTTAGGAGGCTAGAGTGTTGGGAGGCTAGTGGGTTAGGAGGCTAGAGTGTTGGGAGGCTAGGGGGTTAGGAGGCTAGAGTGTTGGGAGGCTAGGGGTCTAGGAGGCTAGAGTGTTGGGAGGCTAGGGGGTTAGGAGGCTAGAGTGTTGGGAGGCTAGAGTGTTGGGAGGCTAGAGTGTTGGGAGGCTAGAGTGTTGGGAGGCTAGGGGGTTAGGAGGCTGGAGTGTTGGGAGGCTAGGGGGTTAGGAGGCTAGAGTGTTGGGAGGCTAGGGGTCTAGGAGGCTAGAGTGTTGGGAGGCTAGGGGTCTAGGAGGCTAGAGTGTTGGGAGATTAGGGGTCTAGGAGGCTAGAAGGTTAGGGGGTTAGGAGGCTAGAGTGTTGGGAGGCTAGGGGTCTAGGAGGCTAGAGGGTTGGGAGGCTAGGGGGTTAGGAGGCTAGAGTGTTGGGAGGCTAGGGGGTTAGGAGGCTAGAGTGTTGGGAGGCTAGGGGTCTAGGAGGCTAGAGTGTTGGGAGGTTAGGGGGTTAGGAGGCTAGAGTGTTGGGAGGCTAGGGGTCTAGGAGGCTAGAGTGTTGGGAGGCTAGGGGTTAGGAGGCTAGAGTGTTGGGAGGGTATGGGGTTAGGAGGCTAGAGTGTTGGGAGGCTAGGGGTCTAGGAGGCTAGAGTGTTGGGAGGCTAGGGGTCTAGGAGGCTAGAGTGTTGGGAGGCTAGGGGGTTAGGAGGCTAGAGTGTTGGGAGGCTAGGGGTCTAGGAGGCTAGAGTGTTGGGAGGCTAGGGGTTGGGAGGCTAGAGTGTTGGGAGGCTAGGGGGTTAGGAGGCTAGAGTGTTGGGAGGCTAGGGGGTTAGGAGGCTAGAGTGTTGGGAGGCTAGGGGGTTAAGAGGCTAGAGTGTTGGGAGGCTAGGGGTCTAGGAGGCTAGAGTGTTGGGAGGCTAGGGGTCTTGGAGGCTAGAGTGTTGGGAGGCTAGGGGGTTAGGAGGCTAGAGTGTTGGGAGGCTAGGGGTTAGGAGGCTAGAGTGTTGGGAGGCTAGGGGTCTAGGAGGCTAGAGTGTTGGGAGGCTAGGGGGTTAAGAGGCTAGAGTGTTGTTAGGCTAGGGGTCTAGGAGGCTAGAGTGTTGGGAGGCTAGGGGGTTAGGAGGCTAGAGTGTTGGGAGGCTAGGGGGTTAGGAGGCTAGAGTGTTGGGAGGCTAGGGGTTAGGAGGCTAGAGTGTTGGGAGGCTAGGGGTCTAGGAGGCTAGAGTGTTGGGAGGCTAGGGGGTTAGGGGGTTAAGAGGCTATGGGGGTTAGGAGGCTAGAGTGTTGGGAGGCTAGAGGGTTAGGAGGCTAGAGTGTTGGGAGGCTAGGGGTTAGGAGGCTAGAGTGTTGGGAGGCTAGGGGTCTAGGAGGCTAGAGTGTTGGGAGGCTAGGGGGTTAGGGGGTTAAGAGGCTAGGGGTCTAGGAGGCTAGAGTGTTGGGAGGCTAAAGGGTTAGGAGGCTAGAGTGTTGGGAGGCTAGAGTGATGGGAGGCTAGGGGTCTAGGAGGCTAGAGTGTTGGGAGGCTAGAGGGTTAGGAGGCTAGAGTGTTGGGAGGCTAGAGGGTTAGGAGGCTAGAGGGTTGGGAGGCTAGAGGGTTAGGAGGCTAGAGTGTTGGGAGGCTAGAGGGTTAGGAGGCTAGAGTGTTGGGAGGCTAGAGTGTTGGGAGGCTAGGGGTCTAGGAGGCTAGAGTGTTGGGAGGCTAGAGGGTTAGGAGGCTAGAGTGTTGGGAGGCTAGGGGGTTAGGATGCTAGAGTGTTGGGAGGCTAGGGGGTTAGGAGGCTAGAGTGTTGGGAGGCTAGAGTGTTGGGAGGCTAGGGGTCTAGGAGGCTAGAGTGTTGGGAGGCTATGGGTCTAGGAGGCTAGAAGGTTAGGGGGTTAGGGGGTTAGGGGGTTAGGAGGCTAGAGTGTTGGGGGGCTAAGGGGTTAGGAGGCTAGAGTGTTGGGAGGCTAGGGGGTTAGGAGGCTAGAGTGTTGGGAGGCTAGGGGTTAGGAGGCTAGAGTGTTGGGAGGCTAGGGGGTTAGGAGGCTAGAGTGTTGGGAGGCTAGGGGGTTAGGAGGCTAGAGTGTTGGGAGGCTAGGGGGTTAGGAGGCTAGAGTGTTGGGAGGCTAGGGGTTAGGAGGCTAGAGTGTTGGGAGGCTAGGGGTCTAGGAGGCTAGAGTGTTGGGAGGCTAGGGGTCTAGGAGGCTAGAGTGTTGGGAGGCTAGGGGTCTAGGAGGCTAGAGTGTTGGGAGGCTAGGGGTCTAGGATGCTAGAGTGTTGGGAGGCTATGGGTCTAGGAGGCTAGAAGGTTAGGGGGTTAGGGGGTTAGGAGGCTAGAGTGTTGGGAGGCTAGGGGTCTAGGAGGCTAGAGTGTTGGGAGGCTAGGGGGTTAGGAGGCTAGAGTGTTGGGAGGCTAGGGGTCTAGGAGGCTAGAGTGTTGGGCGGCTAGGGGGTTAGGAGGCTAGAGTTTTGGGAGGCTAGGGGTTAGGAGGCTAGAGTGTTGGGAGGCTAGGGGTCTAGGAGGCTAGAGTGTTGGGAGGATAGGGGTCTAGGAGGCTAGAGTGTTGGGAGGCTAGGGGGTTAGGAGGCTAGAGTGTTGGGAGGCTAGAGGGTTAGGAGGCTAGAGTGTTGGGAGGCTAGGGGTCTAGGAGGCTAGAGTGTTGGGAGGCTAGGGGTCTAGGAGGCTAGAGTGTTGGGAGGCTAGGGGTCTAGGAGGCTAGAGTGTTGGGAGGCTAGGGGTCTAGGAGGCTAGAGTGTTGGGAGGCTAGGGGGTTAGGAGGCTAGAGTGTTGGGAGGCTAGGGGGTTAGGAGGCTAGAGTGTTGGGAGGCTAGGGGGTTAGGAGGCTAGAGTGTTGGGAGGCTAGGGGTCTAGGAGGCTAGAGTGTTGGGAGGCTAGGGGTCTAGGAGGCTAGAGTGTTGGGAGGCTATGAGTCTAGGAGGCTAGAAGGTTAGGGGGTTAGGGGGTTAGGAGGCTAGAGTGTTGGGAGGCTATGGGTCTAGGAGGCTAGAAGGTTAGGGGGTTAGGGGGTTAGGAGGCTAGAGTGTTGGGAGGCTAGGGGTCTAGGAGGCTAGAGTGTTGGGAGGCTAGGGGGTTAGGAGGCTAGAGTGTTGGGAGGCTAGGGGTCTAGGAGGCTAGAGTGTTGGGCGGTTAGGGGGTTAGGAGGCTAGAGTTTTGGGAGGCTAGGGGTTAGGAGGCTAGAGTGTTGGGAGGCTAGGGGTCTAGGAGGCTAGAGTGTTGGGAGGATAGGGGTCTAGGAGGCTAGAGTGTTGGGAGGCTAGGGGGTTAGGAGGCTAGAGTGTTGGGAGGCTAGAGGGTTAGGAGGCTAGAGTGTTGGGAGGCTAGGGGTCTAGGAGGCTAGAGTGTTGGGAGGCTAGGGGTCTAGGAGGCTAGAGTGTTGGGAGGCTAGGGGTCTAGGAGGCTAGAGTGTTGGGAGGCTAGGGGTCTAGGAGGCTAGAGTGTTGGGAGGCTAGGGGGTTAGGAGGCTAGAGTGTTGGGAGGCTAGGGGGTTAGGAGGCTAGAGTGTTGGGAGGCTAGGGGGTTAGGAGGCTAGAGTGTTGGGAGGCTAGGGGTCTAGGAGGCTAGAGTGTTGGGAGGCTAGGGGTCTAGGAGGCTAGAGTGTTGGGAGGCTATGAGTCTAGGAGGCTAGAAGGTTAGGGGGTTAGGGGGTTAGGAGGCTAGAGTGTTGGGAGGCTAGGGGTCTAGGAGGCTAGAGTGTTGGGAGGCTAGGGGGTTAGGAGGCTAGAGTTTTGGGAGGCTAGGGGGTTAGGAGGCTAGAGTTTTGGGAGGCTAGGGGGTTAGGAGGCTAGAGTGTTGGGAGGCTAGGGGGTCTAGGAGGATAGAGTGTTGGGAGGCTAGGGGGTTAGGAGGCTAGAGTGTTGGGAGGCTAGGGGGTTAGGAGGCTAGAGTGTTGGGAGGCTAGGGGTTAAGGGGCTAGAGTGTTGGGAGGCTAGGGGTCTAGGAGGCTAGATTGTTGGGAGGCTAGGGGGTCAGGAGGCTAGAGTGTTGGGAGGCTAGAGGGTTAGGAGGCTAGAGTGTTGGGAGGCTAGGGGTCTAGGAGGCTACAGTGTTGGGAGGCTAGGGGTCTAGGAGGCTAGAGTGTTGGGAGGCTAGGGGTCTAGGAGGCTAGAGTGTTGGGAGGCTAGGGGTCTAGGAGGCTAGAGTGTTGGGAGGCTAGGGGGTTAGGAGGCTAGAGTGTTGGGAGGCTAGGGGTCTAGGAGGCTAGAGTGTTGGGAGGCTAGGGGTCTAGGAGGCTAGAAGGTTAGGGGGTTAGGGGGTTAGGAGGCTAGAGTGTTGGGAGGCTAGGGGTCTAGGAGGCTAGAGTGTTGGGAGCCTAGGGGGTTAGGAGGCTAGAGTGTTGGGAGGCTAGGGGGTTAGGAGGCTAGAGTGTTGGGAGGCTAGGGGGTTAGAAGGCTAGAGTGTTGGGAGGCTAGGGGTCTAGGAGGCTAGAGTGTTGGGAGGCTAGGGGTCTAGGAGGCTAGAGTGTTGGGAGGCTAGGGGGTTAGGAGGCTAGAGTGTTGGGAGGCTAGGGGTCTAGGAGGCTAGAGTGTTGGGCGGCTAGGGGGTTAGGAGGCTAGAGTTTTGGGAGGCTAGGGGTTAGGAGGCTAGAGTGTTGGGAGGCTAGGGGTCTAGGAGGCTAGAGTGTTGGGAGGATAGGGGTCTAGGAGGCTAGAGTGTTGGGAGGCTAGGGGGTTAGGAGGCTAGAGTGTTGGGAGGCTAGAGGGTTAGGAGGCTAGAGTGTTGGGAGGCTAGGGGTCTAGGAGGCTAGAGTGTTGGGAGGCTAGGGGTCTAGGAGGCTAGAGTGTTGGGAGGCTAGGGGTCTAGGAGGCTAGAGTGTTGGGAGGCTAGGGGTCTAGGAGGCTAGAGTGTTGGGAGGCTAGGGGGTTAGGAGGCTAGAGTGTTGGGAGGCTAGGGGGTTAGGAGGCTAGAGTGTTGGGAGGCTAGGGGGTTAGGAGGCTAGAGTGTTGGGAGGCTAGGGGTCTAGGAGGCTAGAGTGTTGGGAGGCTAGGGGTCTAGGAGGCTAGAGTGTTGGGAGGCTATGAGTCTAGGAGGCTAGAAGGTTAGGGGGTTAGGGGGTTAGGAGGCTAGAGTGTTGGGAGGCTAGGGGTCTAGGAGGCTAGAGTGTTGGGAGGCTAGGGGGTTAGGAGGCTAGAGTTTTGGGAGGCTAGGGGGTTAGGAGGCTAGAGTGTTGGGAGGCTAGAGGGTTAGGAGGCTAGAGTGTTGGGAGGCTAGGGGGTCTAGGAGGATAGAGTGTTGGGAGGCTAGGGGGTTAGGAGGCTAGAGTGTTGGGAGGCTAGGGGGTTAGGAGGCTAGAGTGTTGGGAGGCTAGGGGTTAAGGGGCTAGAGTGTTGGGAGGCTAGGGGTCTAGGAGGCTAGAGTGTTGGGAGGCTAGGGGGTCAGGAGGCTAGAGTGTTGGGAGGCTAGAGGGTTAGGAGGCTAGAGTGTTGGGAGGCTAGGGGTCTAGGAGGCTACAGTGTTGGGAGGCTAGGGGTCTAGGAGGCTAGAGTGTTGGGAGGCTAGGGGTCTAGGAGGCTAGAGTGTTGGGAGGCTAGGGGTCTAGGAGGCTAGAGTGTTGGGAGGCTAGGGGGTTAGGAGGCTAGAGTGTTGGGAGGCTAGGGGTCTAGGAGGCTAGAGTGTTGGGAGGCTAGGGGGTTAGGGGGTTAGGAGGCTAGGGAGTTAGGGGGTTAAGAGGCTAGGGGGTTAGGAGGCTAGAGTGTTGGGAGGCTAGAGGGTTAGGAGGCTAGAGTGTTGGGAGGCTAGAGTGTTGGGAGGCTAGGGGTCTAGGAGGCTAGAGTGTTGGGAGGCTAGAGGGTTAGGAGGCTAGAGTGTTGGGAGGCTAGGGGTCTAGGAGGCTAGAGTGTTGGGAGGCTAGGGGTCTAGGAGGCTAGAGTGTTGGGAGGCTAGGGGTCTAGGAGGCTAGAGTGTTGGGAGGCTATGAGTCTAGGAGGCTAGAAGGTTAGGGGGTTAGGGGGTTAGGAGGCTAGAGGGTTGGGAGGCTAGGGGGTTAGGAGGCTAGAGTGTTGGGAGGCTAGAGGGTTAGGAGGCTAGAGTGTTGGGAGGCTAGAGTGTTGGGAGGCTAGGGGTCTAGGAGGCTAGAGTGTTGGGAGGCTAGAGGGTTAGGAGGCTAGAGTGTTGGGAGGCTAGGGGGTTAGGATGCTAGAGTGTTGGGAGGCTAGGGGTCTAGGAGGCTAGAGTGTTGGGAGGCTAGGGGTCTAGGAGGCTAGAGTGTTGGGAGGCTAGGGGTCTAGGAGGCTAGAGTGTTGGGAGGCTAGGGGTCTAGGATGCTAGAGTGTTGGGAGGCTATGGGTCTAGGAGGCTAGAAGGTTAGGGGGTTAGGGGGTTAGGAGGCTAGAGTGTTGGGAGGCTAGGGGTCTAGGAGGCTAGAGTGTTGGGAGGCTAGGGGGTTAGGAGGCTAGAGTGTTGGGAGGCTAGGGGTCTAGGAGGCTAGAGTGTTGGGCGGCTAGGGGGTTAGGAGGCTAGAGTTTTGGGAGGCTAGGGGTTAGGAGGCTAGAGTGTTGGGAGGCTAGGGGTCTAGGAGGCTAGAGTGTTGGGAGGATAGGGGTCTAGGAGGCTAGAGTGTTGGGAGGCTAGGGGGTTAGGAGGCTAGAGTGTTGGGAGGCTAGAGGGTTAGGAGGCTAGAGTGTTGGGAGGCTAGGGGTCTAGGAGGCTAGAGTGTTGGGAGGCTAGGGGTCTAGGAGGCTAGAGTGTTGGGAGGCTAGGGGTCTAGGAGGCTAGAGTGTTGGGAGGCTAGGGGTCTAGGAGGCTAGAGTGTTGGGAGGCTAGGGGGTTAGGAGGCTAGAGTGTTGGGAGGCTAGGGGGTTAGGAGGCTAGAGTGTTGGGAGGCTAGGGGGTTAGGAGGCTAGAGTGTTGGGAGGCTAGGGGTCTAGGAGGCTAGAGTGTTGGGAGGCTAGGGGTCTAGGAGGCTAGAGTGTTGGGAGGCTATGAGTCTAGGAGGCTAGAAGGTTAGGGGGTTAGGGGGTTAGGAGGCTAGAGTGTTGGGAGGCTATGGGTCTAGGAGGCTAGAAGGTTAGGGGGTTAGGGGGTTAGGAGGCTAGAGTGTTGGGAGGCTAGGGGTCTAGGAGGCTAGAGTGTTGGGAGGCTAGGGGGTTAGGAGGCTAGAGTGTTGGGAGGCTAGGGGTCTAGGAGGCTAGAGTGTTGGGCGGCTAGGGGGTTAGGAGGCTAGAGTTTTGGGAGGCTAGGGGTTAGGAGGCTAGAGTGTTGGGAGGCTAGGGGTCTAGGAGGCTAGAGTGTTGGGAGGATAGGGGTCTAGGAGGCTAGAGTGTTGGGAGGCTAGGGGGTTAGGAGGCTAGAGTGTTGGGAGGCTAGAGGGTTAGGAGGCTAGAGTGTTGGGAGGCTAGGGGTCTAGGAGGCTAGAGTGTTGGGAGGCTAGGGGTCTAGGAGGCTAGAGTGTTGGGAGGCTAGGGGTCTAGGAGGCTAGAGTGTTGGGAGGCTAGGGGTCTAGGAGGCTAGAGTGTTGGGAGGCTAGGGGGTTAGGAGGCTAGAGTGTTGGGAGGCTAGGGGGTTAGGAGGCTAGAGTGTTGGGAGGCTAGGGGTCTAGGAGGCTAGAGTGTTGGGAGGCTAGGGGTCTAGGAGGCTAGAGTGTTGGGAGGCTATGAGTCTAGGAGGCTAGAAGGTTAGGGGGTTAGGGGGTTAGGAGGCTAGAGTGTTGGGAGGCTAGGGGTCTAGGAGGCTAGAGTGTTGGGAGGCTAGGGGGTTAGGAGGCTAGAGTTTTGGGAGGCTAGGGGGTTAGGAGGCTAGAGTGTTGGGAGGCTAGAGGGTTAGGAGGCTAGAGTGTTGGGAGGCTAGGGGGTCTAGGAGGATAGAGTGTTGGGAGGCTAGGGGGTTAGGAGGCTAGAGTGTTGGGAGGCTAGGGGGTTAGGAGGCTAGAGTGTTGGGAGGCTAGGGGTTAAGGGGCTAGAGTGTTGGGAGGCTAGGGGTCTAGGAGGCTAGAGTGTTGGGAGGCTAGGGGGTCAGGAGGCTAGAGTGTTGGGAGGCTAGAGGGTTAGGAGGCTAGAGTGTTGGGAGGCTAGGGGTCTAGGAGGCTACAGTGTTGGGAGGCTAGGGGTCTAGGAGGCTAGAGTGTTGGGAGGCTAGGGGTCTAGGAGGCTAGAGTGTTGGGAGGCTAGGGGTCTAGGAGGCTAGAGTGTTGGGAGGCTAGGGGGTTAGGAGGCTAGAGTGTTGGGAGGCTAGGGGTCTAGGAGGCTAGAGTGTTGGGAGGCTAGGGGTCTAGGAGGCTAGAAGGTTAGGGGGTTAGGGGGTTAGGAGGCTAGAGTGTTGGGAGGCTAGGGGTCTAGGAGGCTAGAGTGTTGGGAGCCTAGGGGGTTAGGAGGCTAGAGTGTTGGGAGGCTAGGGGGTTAGGAGGCTAGAGTGTTGGGAGGCTAGGGGGTTAGAAGGCTAGAGTGTTGGGAGGCTAGGGGTCTAGGAGGCTAGAGTGTTGGGAGGCTAGGGGTCTAGGAGGCTAGAGTGTTGGGAGGCTAGAGGGTCTAGGAGGCTAGTGTTGGGAGGCTAGGGGGTTAAGAGGCTAGAGTGTTGGGAGGCTAGGGGGTTAGGAGGCTAGAGGGTTGGGAGGCTAGAGTGTTCGGAGGCTAGTGGGTTAGGAGGCTAGAGTGTTGGGAGGCTAGGGGGGTAGGAGGCTAGGGGGTTAGGAGGCTAGAGTGTTGGGAGGCTAGGGGGTTAGGAGGCTAGAGTGTTGGGAGGCTAGTGGGTTAGGAGGCTAGAGTGTTGGGAGGCTAGAGTGTTGGGAGGCTATGGGGTTAGGAGGCTAGAGTGTTGGGAGGCTAGGGGTCTAGGAGGCTAGAGTGTTGGGAGGCTAGGGGTCTAGGAGGCTAGAGTGTTGGGAGGCTAGGGGGTTAGGGGGTTAGGAGGCTAGAGTGTTGGGAGGCTAGGGGGTTAGGAGGCTAGAAGGTTAGGGGTTAGGAGGCTAGGGAGTTAGGGGGTTAAGAGGCTAGGGGGTTAGGAGGCAGGGAGGCAGGGAGGCTAGGGGGTTAGGAGGCAGGAAGGCTAAGGTGGACATTTTTGTTTTGTGCTTTTCTAATAACCAATTTCTGTGTTCAATCAAGTGACTGGCTGAACGAATTCTCACTATCAGTATCTGCAGTTTGGCAGTATGCCCAGAACCTTGTTTAGAGAAATTATATCTCAGTTTCAAGGCCTCAGCTTAGAGAAGAAGCCTCGTGAGGTACTGGTCTGTCACATGCATGAGCCAGTATTGGTCGTCACATGAATGAAGCAAACATTAATGATTCATTAATTATAAATAAGCTAAATCATGCAAATATGACTTGTCTGCAGCATATAAGACAACAAAAGGGACTGCCCAGTGAGAGCTCACTTCAGACAGGTACTTTACGCATCTAAGTTTGACTGTGATCTCTCCAGATTCATTTAAGATTGACTTTGAGTGTCTCTGTGTAACAATTTCTATAACAGGGGTTAGGAGGCTAGGGGCCTAGGGGGCTAGGAGGCTAGGGGGCTAGGAGGCTAGGGGGTAGTCCAGGAAAAGTTTGGGAAACACTGGTATAGAGTTCAGAGTCCAGAGATTCTTTCAGAATTCTGCAGACAACATAAAGTCCCCTCTGATAACTGTTGGTCTCTGACACACACACACACACACACACACACACACACACGCATGTACACACACTCTCCAATAGTCTTCACACACACGCATGTACACACACTCTACAATAGTCTTCACACACACACACACACACACACACGCATGTACACACACTCTCCAATAGTCTTCACACACACGCATGTACACACACACACGCATGTACACACACACACGCATGTACACACACTCTCCAATAGTCTTTACACACACGCATGTACACACACACACGCATGTACACACACTCTCCAATAGTCTTCACACACATGCATGTACACACACTCTCCAATAGTCTTTACACACACGCATGTACACACACACGCATGTACACACACACGCATGTACACACACTCTCCAATAGTCTTCACACACACGCATGTACACACACATGCATGTACACACACTCTCCAATAGTCTTCACACACACGCATGTACACACACATGCATGTACACACACTCTCCAATATTTCACACACATGCATGTACACACACTCTCCAATAGACTTCACACACATGCATGTACACACTCTCCAATAGTCTTCACACACACGCATGTACACACACTCTCCAATAGACTTCACACACACGCACGTACACACACTCTCCAATAGACTTCACACACACACACACGTACACACACTCTCCAATAGTCTTCACACACACGCACGTACACACACTCTCCAATAGACTTCACACACACACATGTACACACACTCTCCAATAGTCTTCACACACACGCACGTACACACACTCTCCAATAGTCTTCACACACACGCACGTACACACACTCTCCAATAGACTTCACACACACGCACGTACACACACTCTCCAATAAACTTCACACACACACATGTACACACACTCTCCAATAGACTTCACACACACACACACGTACACACACTCTCCAATAGTCTTCACACACACGCATGTACACACACTCTCCAATAGACTTCACACACATGTCGCTAACACTTAACTTCTTCAGCAGCATGTCGATTCTCTTCTCGCTGACTGAACAACATCAAGCATCACCTACTGTCTAAGGAGATATACAAACAACTGACTAATGACTGGTTTAATTCCTTTTTTCAATTAAGGAGGACTTTTCTCCTGATGCCTAGGTACAGCGGTGGTTCTCACAGGCACAGATTAAACTGAAGAAAGAGGGAGAGAGAGGGGGGGATAAAACAGAGAGGGCATGATAGAAGAGAAGGAGAGAGGGGGAGAAAGAAAGAATCAGAGGGACAGAAAGTGAGAAAGAGAGAGAGAGGAACCCTGCTGTGTGTCAGATGAGAATCTAAAAAAGGAGAGAGTTGTACAGCTTAGCAATCAGGTCTAGACACACACACACACACACACACACACACACACACACCTCTACTCTTACTTTAGTTTCCTTTTCCTGTTTGCTATCGAGCGGTTCGTCCACACTTAAACCACACTGCCATCTTCAGTGTGGGTTACACTCAGACACAGACATACTCACATTTCACTGACCAGCAAACTGACACACACACAAAGATACATTCCCCCTTCACCTCTGTGACTCCCACTAATGATGATGCTGCATATGCATGTCTCATTTCAATGCTGACACACACCAGCATAGTCGTCCAGAGTTTCTCAGCCCAACGTCGGTCAGACAGATAGCTAACAACAAAGCATTCAGCTGTAATGTTAATACAAGTGGGCCTCCAGAGAGGGACAACATAGAATAAGGACAACAGAGATTAAGGAGAATTTGCTACAATCTTCTTGGAAAGGACGGAATACACCAGTTATACAACTGATTCAGTTCAAGAATTAACTCAAACCCAAGAGTTAACCTAAACCTAAGAGATAACCTAAACCTAAGAGATAACCTAAACCTAAGAGATAACCTAAACACAATAATTAACCTGAACCTAAGATTTAAAATGTCGATTTCTTCATGTTTTTTGAAGAACATTGCTAAGAAATGCCTCAAATGACATCGTACTAATTTCTTACCTTATCATAATCCACAAAACATTAGTTGCAAGGATATTGCTAATGTTTTAGCTGTTGTTGTCAACCTTGCCAACGACAACCAAATATAATACAGGAAATTGAACAAACAGTCACATTTGGACAGGCTAGGCGAGGTTAAAAGGTCACTCTTGTTCATTTCTACTCCATAGATTATATGGTTATGTAATTGCAATTGGAGCTAAATGCTGTTAAAAATTGTACTTTTAACCTCCTTCTCTTTCCAACTGTCATCAAGTTCTTCTCTACAATCATCATTTTGCTCAGCCACCCTGACACGTGACATTTTAGTAAAGTCATCTAAAATTGTCACAGAGGGCAAACCACACGCACGCAGACAGACTGAGCGAGAGAGATGGAGAAAGAGATACCCTGGTGTGAGTTTACACAACAAGTGGAGAAAGAGATACCCTGGTGTGAGTTTACACAACAAGTGGAGAAAGAGATACCCTGGTGTGAGTTTACACAACAAGTGGAGAAAGAGATACCCTGGTGTGAGTTTACACAACAAGTGGAGAAAGAGATACCCTGCTGTGAGTTTACACAACAAGTGGAGAAAGAGATACCCTGGTGTGAGTTTACACAACAAGTGGAGAAAGAGATACCCTGGTGTGAGTTTACACAACAAGTGGAGAAAGAGATACCCTGGTGTGAGTTTACACAACAAGTGGAGAAAGACTCACACTGCATTCCTGTTCTGGCTGTGGAGTTTGGAGAGACAGACAGACAGACAGACAGACAGACAGACAGCGCACATGGAGTATGGGGAGAGAGAGAGAAAACAGAGAGAGAAAAAGAGAGAGAAAACAGAGAGAGACAGAGCGAGAGACAGAGCGAGAGCACATGGTTTTATGAATTCAAAGAATGTTCTGGATCGGTTCTCTCTCAGGACTGAATGACAGCAGTCAAAGAAATAATGTCTGCAATCAGAGGCCTTACACACAGAGAGAGAGAGAGAGAGAGAGGAGAGAGAGAGAGAGAGAGAGAGAGAGAGAGAGAGAGAGAGAGAGAGAGAGAGAGAGAGAGAGAGAGAGAGAGAGAGAGAAAGAGAGAGAGAGAGAGAGAGAGAGAGAGAGAGAGAGAGAGAGAGAGAGAGAGAAAGAGAGAGAAAGAGAAACACAGCCAACCAGACTCCAATCAAATTACACATGCGGTCCCGAAGGCCGCAGTAATATGCAATCGAAGCAGAACTGTCCTCCCATCAACAGTCCAAACTCCAACACAGCGAAGCTCATCTTCAGAGGAATCTAACTCATATTGGCATTGATTGCAATATTATTGATTTAAATAATTATATATTTTAATGAAAATCTTTCAGGCATCCTTGTGCATTTATACTCATTCAAAACATCTGAATGTGTTGCAACTTAGCGAGTCAGTGGAGATACACCTTCAAGGGCCAGAGCCGACAGAACGACATTGAAAAACAACCTCATTGTCACGCCCTGACCTTAGAGATCCTTTTAATGTTTCTATTTTGGTTTGGTCAGGACATGAGTTGGGGTGGGCATTCTATGTCTTGCATTCTATGTTCATTTTTCTATGCTTTCTATTTCTTTGTGTTTGGCCGTGTGTGGTTCTCATACTTAGGTATCCTTTTTCCACCTGTGTGTTGTGGGTAGTTATTTTCTGTTTAGTGTTTGTTGCACCTGTCAGAACTGTTCCGGTTATTCCTTTTGTTATTTTGTATTCAGTGTTCAGTTTCGAAGAAATAATATGAACACGTATCACGCTGCATCTTGGTCCTCACCTTCTTCCGATGAATGCCGTTACACTCATATATTAGAGTGGCTCGATAGGTGAGAAAATAATGGACAGAAATTATGCATCTGGCTTTTTCTATCCGCTGCACTCACAAACAATCCCTGTTGCATGGTGGGAAGTAGCGAGAGTGAACTACACATAAATAACAAGGTTGTCTGATAAATGGGAGCTGACACACGGCCGAGCAGCACTGACGCATCGCGTTGAGAACTTTTCCCGAAAGCTTAATCTGGGATTTTAACAAGTTCACCTCATCTGCATGTGCCATGCATCAACGAGCCACGGACAGCACACAAACGTAAACAGGGGCCGTGTCCAAATCTCTGCTATTTGCAAGTCAGATGCAAGACAAGGTATTACACACAGACACACACACATCCTTTCCCCCTCACACTCACACTTCCATTTGCAAGTCTGATGCCTGGCTTCTTCGCCTGGCCTGGCGCAGTATTAAATAGTTGGTTAGACAGAGCTGCCCTGTCATTTGCCCAAAATGGAAAATGGTCTGGAGCAGATTCATCTGCTTGTGATGTATCCCTACCTGACAGCTGATCTCTACAGCCCTGACATGTCTCCCCACTGCTGTAATACACCCCCATAATGGATTACACAGAAAGTACTGTCAGACAGCTGTCCTAACACAACCTGTCTAATACCACCCATAATGGATTACACAGAGAGTACTGTCAGACAGCTGTCCTAACACAACCTGTCTAATCCCACCCATAATGGATTACACAGAGAGTACTGTCAGACAGCTGTCCTAACGCAACCTGTCTAATACCACCCATAATGGATTACACAGAGAGTACTGTCAGACAGCTGTCCTAACACAACCTGTCTAATACCACCCATAATGGATTACACAGAGAGTACTGTCAGACAGCTGTCCTAACACAACCTGTCTAATACCACCCATAATGGATTACACAGAGAGTACTGTCAGACAGCTGTCCTAACACAACCTGTCTAATACCACCCATAATGGATTACACAGAGAGTACTGTCAGACAGCTGTCCTAACACAACATGTCTAATACCACCCATAATGGATTACACAGAGAGTACTGTCAGACAGCTGTCCTAACACAACCTGTCTAATACCACCCATAATGGATTACACAGAGAGTACTGTCAGACAGCTGTCCTAACACAACCTGTCTAATACTGAGACGAGCAGAGAAGCTACAAGGACACTCATGATTCCCGTATGTATGAAGCGTCTCAGATCAGGAGTGCTGATCTAGGATCAGGTCCCCCTCTAATCCTGTTCAGTGTGTGTTAAACTAATGAAAGCTAATGCATGAATTAGTTATGTTACTAATCCATCATGTGACTTTGTGTTAAGGTTTAGAGAACACAGAAGAACTAATTAGTCCACTGTGACATTTTGACACAGAGATTCACAGTAAGCTTTAGATAAATCAAATTCATTCATTCATTCTCTACGAATGCATTTGATTTCAGTAGGAACTGTGACACGTGCACACACACACACACACACCACACACACACACACACACCACACACACTTATGAGTTTTGAGGCCCATGTAGGGAGTGACTATCAGTTAATATTTATTATAAATGGTTGTATTTCCATCTCAAAGTGGTTTATACTGAGACTAGTTCATACAGCACGACTATATGAGCTTTCCATTTAAATATTCATTTGTTTTATTGGTTTTTAATACATAGCTATACTGTAGATAGCTAGAAAGTATTCACACCCCTTGTAGTTAATTAGGCCGGATTCAATCAGATGCTTGTCGACACGTGTACAGCATTTTATTTAGCTCCTTTAATATTTTCAAGACACTTATAACCCTTTTCTTGCATAGGACGCCGCTATAGTAACGGGTCAATAGCAACAATCGATGACCTTTCAGACAATTACAAAAAGGTGCCGCATCAGCAGCGTCTGTACCTTTTGAGACAGTAGAATGTTCGGTATTGTTTCCCTGACAACTATAACCGTTGCTGATTGATGATCTGTGGTGTTGTTTTTCTGCTGTTTTATGGTAGGGTAGATAGATGTGTTTTCTTTCTACTAAATGTATTGGTAAGACATTTTATTTAACAAACTTAAAAGTACTTTTCTTATGAGTGAGTGGTCTGCGCAGGGATCATTTGATTGGCAGCTCTGGTTGCCTAGTGATGGGCGTTAGTCCCGCTTCAGAAGCGGAATTACTTTACAGACAAGTTAAAATGCCCGTTCAGTGGCGCTTCGAACCTAGAACAGGTTTCGTGGCAGGTTTCGTGGCGGCATTTAAAAAGCCGTAGTGTAATCTTTCAGACAAAAAAACAAACATGCCGTAGCCAAGGAGCTTTCAAGTCGCCACGTTCCAGAAGTCTGAAAGGGGTTTTACATTGCCTTCAGAAAGTAGTCACACCCCTTGACTTATTCCACATTTTGTTGTGTTACAGCCTGAAATTGATTAAATATATTTATTCTACACACAATACCCCATAATGAAAAAGTGAAAACATGTTATTAGAAAATTTAGCAAATTCATTGAAAATGTGAAATACAGAAATATCTCATTTACATAGGTATTCACACCCCTGAGTCAATACATATTAGAATTACTTTTGGCAGTGGTTACAGCCGGGAGTCTTTCTGGGTATGTCTAAAAGCTTTACACACCTGGATTGTACAATATTGGCATATTATTATTTTTTAAACGCTTCATGCTCTGTCAAGTTGTGTCAGGGCCGTCGTAAGAAGTGGAACAAGGTGCAGCGTGGTGAGCGTATATTACTTTTATTTTGGAATGACGCCAACAAAACAATAAAGAATACAAAAACGACCATGAAGCTTAAGGGCTATAGTGCCACAAACAATGACAACTACCCACAACGAAAGGAGGGAAAAAGGCTACCTAAGTATGGTTCCGAATCAGAGACAACGATAGACAGCTGTCCCTGATTGAGAACCATACCCGGCCAAAACATAGAAACACAAAATCATAGAAGTAAAGGACATAGAATGCCCACCCAAATCACACCCTGACCAAACCAAAAAGAGACATAAAAAAGGATCTCTAAGGTCAGGGCGTGACAAGTTGGTTGATGATAATTGCTAGATAATTGCATTTTCATGTCATGCCATAGATTTTCAAACCGATGTAAGTCAAAACTGTAACTAGGCCACTCAGGAACATTGAATGTCGTCTTGGTAAGCAAATCCAGTGAATATTTGGCCTTGTGTTTTAGGTTACTGTCCTGCTGAAAGGTGAATTTGTCTCCCTGTGTCTGTTGGAAAGCAGACAACCAGGTTTTCCTCTAGGATTAGCCCTAGTTAGTTTATTCTTATCCTTAAAAAGACTCCCTAGTCCTTGTCAATGACAAGCATACCCTTAACATGATGCACCCACCACGATATATGAAAATATGAAGAGTGGTACACGGTGATGTGTTGTATTGAATTTGCTCCAAAACATAACGCTTTGTATTCAGGACAGTTCATTTCTTTGCCACATTTTTTGCAGTTTTACTTTAGTGCCTTATTGCAAACAGGATGAATGTTTTTTTACATTTGTATTCTTCACAGGCCTCCGTCTTTCCACTCTGTCATTTAGATTAGTATTGTGGAGTAACTACAATGTGGTTGATCCATCCTCAGTTTTCTCCGATCACAGCCATTAAACTCTGTAACTGTTTTAAAGTCACCATTGGGCTCATGGTGAAATCCCTGAGCGGTTTCCTTCCTCTCCGGCAACTGAGTTAGGAAGGTCGCCTGTATCTTTGTATTGACTGTGTGTATTGATACAACATCCAAAGTGTATAACTTCATGCTCAAAGGGATATTCTTTTTTATTTTTACCCTTCTACCAATATGTGCCCTTCTTTGCGAGGCATTGGAAAACCTCCCTGGTCTTTACAGTTGAATCTGTGTTTGAAATTGATTACTCGACTGAGGGACCTTTCAGATAATTGTGTGTGCGGAGTACAAAGATGAGGTAGTCCTTCAAAAATCATGTTAAACACTATTATTTCACACAAAGTGAGGCTTGCCATAACAAATGGGTTGATTACTTATTGACTCAAGACATATCACCTTTTTATTTTTAATTAATTTGTAAACATAATTGTAACGTCCTGACCAGAGTTCGTATGTGTTTTGCTTGTTTAGTGTTGGTCAGGACGTGAGCTGGGTGGGAATTCTATGTTGTGTGTCTAGTTTGTCTGTTTCTATGTTGGGTTAAATGTGTTGTCTGATATGGTTCTCAATTAGAGGCAGGTGTTTGACGTTTCCTCTGATTGAGAACCATATTAAGGTACGCTGTTCTCACTGTTTGTTTGTGGGTGATTGTTCCTGTGTCAGTGTTGGTGCTACACGGGACTGTGACAGTTAGTGTGTTTTGTCAGTTTGTATAGTGTCTTGTTTTGTTTAATTAAATTCATTATGTCTAATTACCACGCTGCACATTGGTCCTCTGATCCTTCTCGCCTCTCCTCGTCCGAGGAGGAGGAAGAGCTAGACTGCCGTTACAATAATTCATAACATTGTGACATTATGCGGTATTGTGTGTAGGCCAGTGACACAAAATCTCAATTGAATCCATTGTAAATTCAGGCTGTAAAACAACAAAACGTGGAAAAAGGCGAGGGGTGTGAATGCTGTGTGAAGGCGCTGTAGTTAACTAGGCCGGGATTCAAATCAGATGCACTTTCAACAAGTACACAGCACTTAACATAGGCAATTTCTACTTGAGCCTACATCTGCAGAGTCAACCATGAACGTGATCGCTGTGAAGGTTTGGGATATTGCCCTTGAAAAGGTGCATTGTTGGTTGTGCAATGCACTTGTTGGTAACATAAAGATCTCGGCCCTAGTTAGTTAGTAGGTTTGGTATTAGGTAAGTCATGGAGTATACATTACATTAAACAAATTATAATAGTACTGAACAAAACATCAAAAGCAAAAATGTTTATGTATATAAATATTGAATACCCCTGTCATGGTAGACAGGTTGACATGTATTCCTATCTATGTGTTGTGTTACTGTGCAGGGAGTGGTTCAGGAGGGGAAAATTTGGTCCACAGGTAGTCCCAGAAGGCTGGCTGCAGAGCCGGGTCCTGTGGTCAGTCCAGGTAGGTCCTTGTCTTGACCAGCCTAGCCAGGCGGTGGTGGGCAGACAGCTGCCTAGGAGGGTATGTCCTCCAGGAAGACCAGGATAAGGACGTCCGTGTGCTCCAGCAGCAGATGCCGGGTGGCCAGTCACAGCTCCAAGGAGCACCAGTTACTGCGCAGGTAGTGACGACTCACCAGACACAGTGTGGCGGCTGCCGTAGAGGCTGTCTGTGCTGTTGTCCACGATTTCCTTCCCCACCTGGAAGTCCCTACTGTGCAGACAGAGACACAGGAAGGGAGGCCCAGCAGCTGCTCCAGCACCCAGCGCTCGTCTCTACCACTGTATGACACAAAGGCATCATGGTGGTAGCGCCCTCTGGGGTTGGGCCTCTGCACCGCCTCTTCTAGTCAACTACAGGCAATCCGGCAGAAAGCCAGCAGGTAGGTAGTCCCCAGCAGGTAGTCAACCAGCCAGCAGGTAGGTAGTCCCCAGCCAGCAGGTAGTCCCCAGCCAGCAGGTAGTCCCCAGCCAGCAGGTAGTCCCCAGCCAGCAGGTAGGTAGTCCCCAGCCAGCAGGTAGGTAGTCCCCAGCCAGCAGGTAGGTAGTCCCCAGCCAGCAGGTAGGTAGTCCCCAGCCAGCAGGTAGGTAGTCCCCAGCCAGCAGGTAGTCCCCAGCCAGCAGGTAGTCCCCAGCCAGCAGGTAGTCCCCAGCCAGCAGGTAGGTAGTCCCCAGCCAGCAGGTAGTCCCCAGCCAGCAGGTAGTCAACCAGCCAGCAGGTAGTCCCCAGCCAGCAGGTAGTCCCCAGCCAGCAGGTAGTCCCCAGCCAGCAGGTAGTCCCCAGCCAGCAGGTAGTCCTCAGCCAGCAGGTAGTCCCCAGCCAGCAGGTAGTCCCCAGCCAGCAGGTATTCCCCAGCCAGCAGGTAGTCCCCAGCCAGCAGGTAGTCCCCAGCCAGCAGGTATTCCCCAGCCAGCAGGTAGTCCCCAGCCAGCAGGTAGTCCCCAGCCAGCAGGTAGTCCCCAGCCAGCAGGTAGTCCCCAGCCAGCTGATGGGGCAGCACCACCAGTATGAAGAGGAGCAGGTC
The DNA here is from genome assembly GCF_029448725.1 of Salvelinus fontinalis. Classification (NCBI taxonomy): domain Eukaryota; kingdom Metazoa; phylum Chordata; class Actinopteri; order Salmoniformes; family Salmonidae; genus Salvelinus; species Salvelinus fontinalis. The sequence goes on from NC_074668.1 coordinate 64,566,188, forward strand.
CAGGAAGGTGCAGATGAACAGGACAAAACACACATCCAGGGGACAGTGGGCCTCCGAGTACCTGCGGAAGTTCTGGATACCATTTTCATTTTTGCATGTCATCTCCAGCTCTCCCTCAAGCCAAAATATGACCTGGACATGTTGCTGTCTCCTGGCCCAGTTGTCCAGCCAGGCATTATCACAGCTGCAGTGCAGGTGAGGACCAAAGAATTCCATAAAGCTCAGGATGGTGAGGGGCTCTGGAAAGCTGTCCAACATGCTGATCTCCTCTATAGCATGACATGTAATCACACTGAGGGACTGCAGGTCTCTGCTCAGCTCCTCCTCCAGAGTGAAGATCCTACATTCAATAAGGTTCAGGCTCTCCAGTCTGTCCAGATTGTGGAACATGATGCCCAGAGCTGGCTGAACGATGAGGTCCACTTTCATCAGCGTCAGACACCTCAGCTGCACAAGCCTGTTCAGGTCACTCATGTCCACAAACTCTGGTCAGAAAACCAACTGGAACTCAAACTCCTGCAGGGAGGTGAAGTACTTTGCAGCAAAGTGAGACCCACACAGGAGATATCCTGTCATGGCCTTGAGGTAGACAACTGACTGGAAGAATGGTCTCCAGCTGTCTTGAATATCACATTAGATGGAGTGGTGAGCTGAAGGGCAAAGTCTTGTTTTTGGGGTGCTGTCGATGGTGATGTTGAGAGTCCTCCAGGAGCTGATATTCATGTGAGTCAGTCAGTCCTTGAGGGAAGACACCAAATATATGGGTCAGGTTTCGACTTGTCTGTGACTCACTAGGAGGAGGAGGAAAGTCTAAATATATGTTATTTAGGGAAGTGAGGTGGATGAATGCAGATGTTTATGACTGGGTTATTTTTCAGCGTTAGGGTTTCCAAGCTGTGTAGGGCAAAGAAACTGTTCTCTGTAAATCGGAGAAATCCTGTCTTCACCTCGGTATAAGAACCTCAGTTCACCATGTCCCTTAAATAGAATTTATTGCATTTTAATTCCAGCCATTTCAGATTGAGCAAACAGATCTGCTCTGAGGTGATGTTTGTGATGTGGAAGTAACGCAAGGCAAGTCTCCTCAGCCATGTGACAGGACCCTTTTGATGGTCACAAAGGACATTGAGCTCTGGGATATTGATATTGAAATGAACAGAAACCTCCATGTCGTTTAGATTCTTCAAATAATGGATCAAGCTGAAATCAACACTGTCCTCAACACCAGGAGAAAGTTGGATGTTGAGCACCTGAAGCCTATGACAGTTTCTCACTGCCGACGCTGAGTAGTTCACCGTTTCAAGGTTCCAGAATCAAGTTCTGTCATTGAGAGTCTCAACACTGTTTCACAAACAGACTCAAAATGAATGTTTTTCTTGTTGAAAGTAAAAGAAAAGGAACGCAGTATACTGATAGCAGACTGAAGAAGCTGTGTCTGTGCCTCATCAGTGCTTTGGCAAACTAAGATTTGAGATGTTTTTAAAGCATCCAAATGCTCCATTTTCTAACCGGCGAGCGTCAAGAAATGAAAAACTCACCTCTTGAAGACGATCGAAAGAAGTAAGTTCAAAAACAGCTCTGTTGGTGTCAGAGTTCTGATGTCAGAGTTCTGATGTCTCAAAATGACTCTATTTTCATGTAAAGTGCAGGTTCCTCAATGACTGTGACATATTGACTATCCTACATATCAAATCAGACAGTTCCTTTGTACAGCTGTAGACTGAGTGGTAGGTTGGTTAACAAATGTCCAATGAGATTGATGATTGATATTCAGAATGCTCCTCTGTCCAATGGAATGAGGCGTTGTTGGGATTAGATGTCCAATGGAATAAAGAACCGCTGTTGTTCCACTGCTGTGTCTGTTAGCCATGTTGTATCTGTGTGCATCTCTTCATCTTCCTACTATTTGGGCTTTTGCATCTCTTCCTGGTCTTTTTATTAACTGTAAGATACTTTGAGAGAAACTGCAGGTCACAGATAAGAGGATTTTTTAACTCACCTCTTTCTCACTTCCTCTATGTGTGAGGTAGTGGTTAGCATGGACCATATATCTGACATACACAGTTATCTGATGTCGTCTGAAAGCAGGTCACACACACACAACTCTCTACATGTTTGTACTTCTGCATACAAACAACATGGTTTGTGTAGTTTTCATTCAATAGTTATTTAACTGTTACTACTAAGAGCAACTTCATGTAGGAGAACACAGATTGATCAACTCTAAGTATCTATGTCTGGCATTGATTACACATCTGTGGCACACACACACACACACACACACACACACACCCGGCTGGCCTCACATGGGGTGATCTGACACACACACACACACACACACACACACACACACACACACACACACACACACACACACACACACACACACACACACACACACACACACACACACACACACACTTCTGCACTTTAACACCCATGTAGGGAGTGGCCAGCATCCCCTTAATAATGTAATCTAATCTACTCTAATTGGGCCCCCTGTGGAGCTGCACTATAACTGTGTAATGGCCTGGATTAGACATGGCATGTGACACACACACACACACACACACACACGGCTGGCCTACCATTGGCTGATCTGACACACACCACATTCACACACAGGGTGATACTTGGTCTAATCTGATGGGAGTCATGAGGTGGAACAACAGGTCATTATTAAAACCAACACAGCACTACTTACCTTCTGGAACCAACAGACTACAGATGTTTAGCAGCCTAGTGGTTTTAGCTGTAGCTAGAATCTCACTTCCAATGTTTTTATTGTCATTTTTAAACATCTACAGGTTCCTTTAAAAAAAGATCATCTTATTTGTCCTTGTTCTCATTCCCCAGGGGAGAGGAAAGAATGATCCGACTGCCAGCTATAGCATGACAGTAGAGAACAAAACACAATGTTCTGTTTACACACGTTCTGTTCTGTTTAGTTAGAATCTCAATGGCTGCCATGATGGCATCCAACTTTCAATGACAATAGTCACTATGGAAGTCGCAATGCTAACATAAATAAAAGCTGTTATTGTGATGCTTTGAAACTAACCACCAAAAGCATTTGTTGTGTGTGTCCTTTTATGCAGACAATGAGATGACTGATTTAAGGGGAGCAGGACGTCATCTGCACACACACACACACACACACACACACACACACACACACACACACACACACACACACACACACACACACACACCTCCTACCGATGCTGTCAACCAGAAGAAGATGCCAGTCAGTTCCACAGCCAGGAAATCAGACTAGTCTCAACATGGAAATGAAAGGCTGTGAGAGAAAGAGAGAAGGGAACAAGAGGGGTGAAACACTCGGCCTTCAAGATTTCAGTGTCTGTGTTAATCATTAGATCCACTCTCCACTGGTCCACAATTAAGGTGGCACGTGGCATTCCTCTGAGTGTGTGTGTGTGAGTGTGTGTGCGTTCAATTCTCTCTCTCTCTGGTTTTATTGGCGGGGCTGGGAGTGTGGGCTGGCTCAGGGATACATCAACAGAGAGGTGCTGAACAATGTCTCATCATCATTATTATTACTATTCATCTTCACAAGAGCCTTTCAGATGCTGCCAGCACCACACACACACACACACACACACACACACACACACACACACACACACACACACACACACACACACACACACACACACACACACACACACACACACACACACACACACACACACACACACACACACACACACACACAGAGCAGCATCAAAGTGCCTCTATTCTGGCTAGGGCCCAACACCAGATGTTGAGGGTTTGGTCATAAAATGAGAATTTCCCTTTAGGTTTATATGGAGAATATAGGCGACATACTGTACAAGGGATGTATTATATATCTGGGAAGCTGCATCCCAAATGGCACTCTATTCCTTATACAATGCATTACTTTTTACCAGAGCCCATAGGGAACTTGTCAAAAGTAGTGCACTATGTAGGAAACAGGGTGCCTTTGGGACACAGGCTATATCTGTGTCTATGCAGCAGCTTTGTCCATGCAAAACAAGCAACCCACCAAACAACCAATCAATAAATCAATCAAAATGTCTGCCCTAATCTAGAATTTCTGTAGCTTCCCAGGGGTAGCTTAGTCACTCTGACAGTGCATTATCCCAAAGCTAGTATTGCCTACAGTACTCCAAAGAGCAAAGTCTTTCTTTATAGCTTAGTCAATAGTATTATTTAACCTCTGACCCCTTCTGACCTCAGACTGTTGTTTTCCCTAACAGGCTTTTAGAATGTTATCCTGGTTTCTTATACAACCTTCATTGCTTCCTTTCTGTAATGTAACTATGTTTGAGCTGTGTTTTGTGTGTTGAGCTGTGTGTGTTGAGCTGTGTTTTGAGCTGTGTTTTGAGCTGCGTGTTTAGAGCTGTGTGTTTAGAGCTGTGTGTTTTGAGCTGTGTTTTGAGCTGTGTTTTGAGCTGCGTGTTTAGAGCTGTGTGTGTTGAGCTGTGTGTGTTGAGCTGTGTGTGTTGAGCTGTGTTTTGAGCTGTGTTTTGAGCTGCGTGTTTAGAGCTGTGTGTTTAGAGCTGTGTGTTTTGAGCTGTGTTTTGAGCTGCGTGTTTATAGCTGCGTGTTTAGAGCTGCGTGTGGTGTGTTTTGAGCTGTGTGTTGTGTTTTGAGCTGTGTGTTGTGTTTTGAGCTGTGTGTTGTGTTTTGAGCTGTGTGTTTTGAGCTGTTTGTTGAGCTGTGTGTTTTGAGCTGTGTGTCTTGTGCATGTGTAGCTGAGGTGGTGATAGTGAGCTAGGCTTTAGCTCTGTGGGCTAGCACAGTCATGAGTCATGCAGATGACTGGTAATACATGTCATTCACATGGGGTATAAAGATGTTGTGTGTTTGTGAGAGAAAGGTGACCCCCGACCTCCACAATGTAGAGAGTATTTCTGTAACAACGTCGGTGTAGGTGTTTTTCTGTGTGACCACGAGGGAGGAGTGTGTCAACGTGAGAGGGAGGTAGGGACGAGGGATATAACTTTCTGTGAGAATGAGGGAACACACACACACAGGTAATGAGGGTAACATTTGAAGCCCCTCAAAAAGGCACAGCCTGTCTGACGGGATTCAGAAAAACTCCCACACACACACACAAACCAAGGAACACAATGGAAAATTAGAGCTTCCGGGAAAAGTCATTAGTGTGTGAAAATGTCAAGACTGACTTTCGCTTCCCACAGATCACTGAACACACACCTCTTAAACAGGCACCACTGACCTCACCTTACAGAGAGGGGGAGAGGCGAGAGAGGGAGAGAGGGGGAGAGGGAGAGAGGGGGAGAGGCGAGAGAGGGAGAGGGGGAGAGGAGAGAGGCGAGAGGCGAGAGGGGAGAGGGGAGAGGGGGAGAGGCGAGAGGGGGAGAGGAGAGAGGCGAGAGGAGGAGAGGAGGAGAGGGGGAGAGGGGGAGGGAGAGAGGGGGAGGGGGAGAGGGGGAGGGGGAGAGGGAGAGAGGGGGAGAGGCGAGAGGCGGAGAGGGGGACAGGGGAGAGGCGGAGAGGGGGAGAGGGAGAGGGGGAGGGGGAGAGGGGGAGGGGGAGAAATGGGGAGAGGCGGAGAGGGGGAGAGGAGAGAGGCGAGAGGAGGAGAGGAGGAGAGGGGGAGAGGGGGAGGGAGAGAGGGGGGGAGAGGGGGAGGGGGAGAGGGAGAGGGGGAGAGGCGAGAGAAGGAGAGGGGGAGAGGAGAGAGGCGAGAGGAGGAGAGGAGGAGAGGGGGGAGGGAGAGAGGGGGGGAGAGGGGGAGGGGGAGAGGGAGAGAGGGGGAGAGGCGAGAGGCGGAGAGGGGGAGAGGGGAGAGGCAGAGAGGGGGAGAGGGAGAGGGGGAGGGGGAGAAAGGGGGAGAGGCGGAGAGGGGGAGGGGGGGGGGGAGAGAGAGAGGCGAGAGAGAAAGAAAGAAAGAGAGAAACAAACCCTCCGTTCATCAATCCGTCTTCTCCTCCTGTCTTTCTCTCACACCATCAGTTCATTGTTGAGACCTTGTTAATTGTGTCGGTTTCATAAAATACCTACGGCTTCGCCACACACACACACACACACACACACACACACACACACACACACACACACACACACACACACACACACACACACACACACACACACACACACACACACACACACACACACACACACACACACACACACACACAACCGACTGTGGCTTGGTCATGAGTCAATGACAGAAATGTCTGCCTCTAAATGTCAGCTGTCTTTCTATTCAAATGTTGCTGTCTGCTAGAAAAACACAGTGTCTGTCTGTCTGTCTGTCTGTCTGTCTGTCTGCTAGAGAAACAAAGAGGAAAGACACAAGGACTGTTTGTTTTGATGGAGTCTGGCGGGCGGCATGTCAGGCTGAAATGGTTTAATAACTTGTTGAATGTCAATTACATTATTTTAGATGGTGCCTATCTTTTCCATTCATCTGGAGAAATGTTTTGATGGAAACTGGCAGACAGTTGTGCAAGGTTGAAATGGTTTGCTGTTGCGCATGCGTACGTGTGTGTGTGTGTGTGTGTGTGTGTGTGTGTGTGTGTGTGTGTGTGTGTGTGTGTGTGTGTGTGTGTGTGTGTGTGTGTGTGTGTGTGTGTGTGTGTGTGTATACGCTTGTCTAAACCTAACGTCTCCTATCAGCCCCACAGAGCCAAATGACTGACTCCAACTCCCCAGTTAGAGGAACATTAGGAGTTGACGTTAGGAACACTGGGAGCCAACTCTCAGTCACGACAAAGTCACTGGCTTGACATATTTAAAGGTTTTCTGACGTAGAGTCAGTTATAAAACCTAAAAACACAAACGCTAAAACCCCAGGTGAATTTAGTCTTTCTACCAATCTTTAGTTTTGACGTTGAAAGCAATAAGTTGAAGCCTATTATGCCATATTAAAATATCAAAACAATTCCTGTCTGATGTCTTGACAATTCCTCCGTTTTGC